>NC_056739.1:1325378505-1325656005 GCF_019279795.1 Protopterus annectens | reverse complement strand
GTCCACTAGACTTATTAATTTTCACTTATCCTTAAGTTGTCAGTTTAACAAAGCCATTAATCCTGCCCTAACCAGTTGTGCCCCTCAGATTTGTCTCTATACTTGTTTTAGAACAGTAAAGGACCACTTACATGTTGAGACTGGTATAAGATATGCAACCATTTCAAAATGGCAGTTGCCAAATAATAGCAGAACCAATGACTTAAGCAAGGAACAAAAACATCTGTTGGCACATTTTAACAGACAATCTTTCCTTGAATCTTTGTTCTGATATAACTCTGGGTTGTGAAGATACACACCATGATAACTTTGCATAACACTTAATACTGCATAGGAAATATTTGTTTCTTAATCTGCTTCTGGCATTAGACTGAAGTACTATGCAATGTCATACTTGGGCTTTATTTTTTTCTTTAATTTGACTTCATTTGGCAATGAATTCTGGTTGTAACACTGATGATTTAAATGGTGTCACTAATGCTACCTATAGGAATAGAGGACTCGAGCAGCAATGGTCACTGTATCCCCCTTAAGGGACAAGGACTTCCTAGTCATGAAATGCTAGCAGTCCTACTGGAGTTAAGAAGAAGTGCACCACTTTTACAAAAATAAAAAAAGAATTAAGGAGATTTGATTGTCTGAGGTTACAGACTGGACCACATAGAAATGTGGTGCAAACTATCACTGGAACAATTGCATGCATGTACACACACACAGGCACACAATCATTAACAGAATGAAGGGGGTAAAGAATAAACACTAGAAAATGATGAAGACAGAAAATACTGTATCTTTTAAATACTTGAGCATTTAGCTTGACTACTCCCTTAACTTCTCCTTCATCCTTGATTACACAAGGAAAAAGGTTGAATCGTATTTCAGGCTAATAACATTTCCTCCTTTCTTGCTACAGCTTCCAGAACAGCCATAAGCAAAAGTATTCCACTCCACAAAATTAGAATATGGTCCCCCCATAGCCATAACATTAAAAAACAAACCCCACATACAGTCACAATATTAATAATAATAAAATCTGTATACATATATATATATATATATATATATATATATATATATATATATATATATATTGCTCAGTCCATCAAAGATGAACAGCACTGCAAATCATTGAAAAAAGCAAAATGGTTTACTATTCAGCAAAGGATTAACTTTCTCCTATGATCCCAACTATTCAAACTCCTAGTCAACCAGACCATCTCTCCTCTACTTCTTCTTCTTCCTCTTTCATCTTTTTCTGGTTAGGGGTTGCCACAGCGGATCACCTGTCCGCTCATGATTGGCAGTGTAGTTTTACGGTGTTGAGTTGCTAGCCCGGCACCCAACCTTTCCCCAGAAGGCACACACATGCACACACTCACACCTGGGACCAATTTAGAGTGTCCAATCCACCTGCAGCATGTCTTTGGGATGTGGGAGGAAACCGGAGCACCCAGAGGAAACCCACGCGACCACAGAGAGGACATGCAGACTCCGCACAGAAGGCACCCCAGCTGAAGATTGAACTGGAGAACCTCTTGCTGTGAGGTGACAACACTAAACGCTGCACCACCGCAGCTGCCCACCATCTCTCCTCTGCAAGTTAAACTAATTAAACAGCCATCTTTTCACAGCTGCAAAAAACACCTCTGCCCCCACACAGCACCACCCCCCCAAAAAAACTGAACTCCATCGTACAGATCAATGCTTCTCTATATTAGGATCAAACTCTGGAATGTATACTCCACAAATAAAAGATACATCATATTAAACAAAATTTAGGACTCATTGAAAAGCTCATCTCCTCTCTTTAGCCAAATGTCATTGCCTGTCATATGACCCTGCTACCTATCTGGGTGACATCACTCTCTGTTTCTCTTATAAGTAACATTCTTACTGTCCATCATATGGCACATTCTATTGCACCAATCTACACTTTGCACTCACATAACTACTCATAAACTCTGGCTAATGTCCTTCACTTTTGTCAGCTGTTGTATCACTTCCATTTAGTTAGTACATAAACATAATTATCACACAGACACCTTACTTTCTAAATGACATTTGTCTTGATTTATTGTAAATAATGTATATTATAACTGTATATACCCTTTAAATTGTTGTTGCCTAATAATGTTATTTCACTGATAGGTATTGCCATTATACTCTTGCTATCTGTCACTAAATGTAATTCTGCGTTTCTTTATATTCACAGGTTGACAACGTAAATAAGGTGTTAGTCTGGTGCAGGAAACACAACACGAGCTCTCAACTCGGACTGTAAAAAAATGTTTATTATCACAAAACAAAACACACGTTAAGCGCTTTCATCTGGCTAGCAGACTTCGTCAGAACACAATTGGTAATTACTGCACTCCTTAAATATCAAAGTTTGGCGCCAAACCACTAAAGAATTTTTATTTTAAAGACATATTGCAATGATAATATTTCCATTACTATTTAAGAATGATTGTGCTTATTAAAAACGCTAATAATTGTTTAAAAACACTGATACTTGTTAAAACCTCTGCCCAGGTACATTGTGAATAAAATAACTACATATTAAATATGTTCCTAAGTATACATAACTGTATAACAATACTCATACTGTACACCTGGAAGAATATAAATATATATAAATGTGAATGTATATATATATAACTTGACATGTGTTTAAAATCTTTCCAAAATATGATCTTTATAATCTAAAATACTATAAAACCTATTTAGCCATAATTAGTCTTTTCCATGTCCGAGATGAAGCTGAGCGGTTGGGGGTGAGACCCAAATGCCAGCAACCTGTGAAAACATACTCAGCCATTACCAGGAAGCAAGCTGTGAATACTGAAGGTACTGATTTTTATTCTAGTCCAAAAGCTTTTAAAGGAGGGAACAACAATAAGTACAAGACTCATGGTATGGACAAAATAAGTAATGAAGGAATGCATGGTCATTTGGACCATTTTTTGAATGACAATTTTGATTTTGATAAACACAACAAATGTGATGGTGGATATAGTAATGTACAATGTTTAACTGGCACTAAAGAAAGGTCGAAAGACAGTATTAAGGACATGATATATGCTCTGGGCAAAAAACTTACAGTCATTAAAAATTTAAAAATAGAAAATGCATATTTTAGTAAATGTTTAGCCTTAAAAATTGTACCCAAAGGTATCAGATTTTTTAAAATACCGATGGGGCAGGATTTGAATCATGTTACTATTGTGGAGTTCAATAAACTGTTTGACAGTTTTGGTTTCAGTTACATTAAATTATTGATGCAGAAAAATGATGACAAACTGTCTAGTTTAATACAAGAGGTGGACAAATTGAATGTGGACATTGTTAATAGTGATATGTTCAGTCAATGGAATGACTTGTATGATAAACAGTACACAGATGCTAATCGCAAAGCATCTTTGAGTTATGAAAGGAAACAAAGGAAAATAGTTCGTGATGTTGAACAATATGACAATCAAAGGGCATATATTTGGTCAATAGTATGACTAGGGACCATGACAGGGATGTACATAATGAACATAGGAACATTGATGGAGATGTGAATTTTCAAGGGGGCAGGTTTTACCCACCATCAAAAAACACATATTTAAAAAACAGGAGAGTGAGATGATTAGACCCTGTAACAATATGCATGATGTAGACACTATCAATACAGAACATGCATATGCACCCATTGACCATGGCATTGAGTATCCCCATTCACCAAGTTTAGAACATAACATAGAATTTGGAAACACAGACAATTATCAGGAAGAGGTAGTTGACATAAATGAAACGCATGATAGTAGTGGAAGTAAGATTATTTACTCCAAGCAAGGGTTCAATGTGTTTAATTATACCAACTTTGAGATAACTGAAGAATTTTTTAGTGTGTTCTCAAAAGGCATAAAATTCATTCCTACTGTTAGTTTCAACTTGGTGGATACTATAGTTGAAGTGAAATTATATTGCAGAAGGCTAAATTTAGCCATTCATTTTGGACAAACAAATGGTGAACATACTAACATGGTACCTAAAGGTCTTAAAAAGAAGAGTACATATATACCCCCTAGCAATTCAAAGGTGGCCAACTTTGAGAAAATGATTTGCAATGACATATATAGTTTTAGAAATAATCACAAGATTGATAACAGCAATAATATAGGTCCACAGGCAAATTTAACAGAAGAAGAATACAAGTGCTTATGGAACTTCATGAACAACAAAGAGGTTAGGCTAATGAAGCCTGACAAAGGGGGAGGGATTGTTGTATTCAATAAAATGGACTATATCAACGAAATATATCACATCTTGCACCAATCAGGGAATTACGAAGCAATTTCTCTCAACGAGATCAATATAGGCCAAAAGCGTATCGATCTAGCATTGGAGGAATATATGTTGGACAATAGGATCAGCTTAGAGACATATGACTTTCTAAAGGTAGAATACCCCATACTAGCCACGATTGTTGGGATCCCTAAAGTCCACAAAAATCTTATACATCCTCCCTTTAGGCCTATTATATCAGGAAGTAAAGCTAAAGCATTCCCGTTGGGTGTTGCTATTGATACATGGGTCAAGCCTGTGTACAAAAATATTCCACACTTAATCAAAGATTCTTGGACATTTTTGGGCCAGTTAACATCCCAAGTATGGAAAAACAACCTCATTTTTATTACCATTGATGTAACTGACCTATTCTCTTGTATCCCCAGGGATTTGGGCTTAGAGTACTTCAGTAGTATTTTGAGAAAATGCTCTAGTTTGAGTTGGGACAAAATTTGCCTCATTACAGACATGATGGGGCTGGTCTTGGGCCACAATTACATCCAGTTTGAAAATGAGTTCTTCAAACAAACCAAGGGAGTGGCGATGGGAGCAGCTTGCGCTCCCATATTCGCAAACCTGGTGATGCTTGAATGGGAATCAGAATATCTGTTTAAATCTGAATACTACCAGCACATTGTTCATTACTCTAGATTTTTAGATGATCTTTTTGTGCTGTGGGATGGACCGATTGATAAGATCTCAGATTTTATTAGTTACATCAACAACACAACAGAATTTCTGAAGTTTACACACTCCATTAGTATGAGTGGCATTGCATATTTGGACACTTACATAAGTCAAGGGGACAATGGGTTTACATCTAGCATCTATAGGAAAGAGACTTTTTCCAATGATTACTTGGTATACAGTAGTAATCACCCTCCCCATGTATTTAAAAACATTTTCAAAGGGCAATGCATCAGGGCTGCCCGAATGTCCTCTACTAGGGAGATTATGCTAAAAGAAATGGAACTCATTAAATCAATGTTTTCTGTTAGGGGGTATCCAGCTAACCTTTTGAATGATATAGCCAAGTATGTCATTAGTGAATGGTGTAAAAAGTACATGTCCCTATTAGGGAATTTTGGTAGTGCGATTTCAACACAAGCCAAAAAACCTGAAGACGAATACAGTCGAAGGGTATGCGTATTAATGTATTCTTCTACAGTCCATTACATTGAAAATTTTATTAAGGATAGATGGAATCAGGTTATACGCAATGATGAATTAACACAGATTTTGGGTATGAATCCCAATATTGTATATAAAACTGGTTACAATATAAAGAAGTTATTGGAATCTAATGGCATTAGGAAGGAAGGAGGAAGTATATCTACCAAAAAATGCGGAGCATGTAACCAATGCAAATTTATCAATGAGGATAGAGGATGCAAGTTGGACAATTCCAATAAAACATATGTATATAGCAGACGTGGTAATTGTAACACCAAGTTTGTGGTTTACTTAGCCACATGTGTGGCATGCAAAGCATTTTACATTGGTAAGACCGAGAGACAATTTAAACGATGCATTTACGAACACCAATATAGTATTAGAACTCAGGACAATAAGAATGCCTTATACCGGCATATATTACACAGCAATGATAGACATTATTTTAAATTTAATATCATTGATACAGTGGGATCTTCACCGTACGGTGGGAATATTAAAGCATTACTTGCTATGAAAGAGAGTAGGTGGCAGATATATGTTGATGCCACCAGTTATCCAGGCATCAATGACTATATTAGTATTAAACCTTACCTCATTATGGCTAAATAGGTTTTATAGTATTTTAGATTATAAAGATCATATTTTGGAAAGATTTTAAACACATGCCAAGTTATATATATATATTCACA
Organism: Protopterus annectens; assembly: GCF_019279795.1. Taxonomy (NCBI): domain Eukaryota; kingdom Metazoa; phylum Chordata; order Ceratodontiformes; family Protopteridae; genus Protopterus; species Protopterus annectens. The sequence continues at coordinate 1,325,649,808 of NC_056739.1, read as the reverse complement.
TTTATATATATTTATATTCTTCCAGGTGTACAGTATGAGTATTGTTATACAGTTATGTATGCTTAGGAACATATTTAATATGTAGTTATTTTATTCACAATGTACCTGGGCAGAGGTTTTAACAAGTATCAGTGTTTTTAAACAATTATTAGTGTTTTTAATAAGCACAATCATTCTTAAATAGTAATGGAAATATTATCATTGCAATATGTCTTTAAAATAAAAATTCTTTAGTGGTTTGGCGCCAAACTTTGATATTTAAGGAGTGCAGTAATTACCAATTGTGTTCTGATGAAGTCTGCTAGCCAGATGAAAGTGCTTAACGTGTGTTTTGTTTTGTGATAATAAACTTTTTTTACAGTCCGAGTTGAGAGCTCGTGTTGTGTTTCCTGCACCAGACTAACACCTTATTCACAGGTTGAGACTGATATTGGTCACTTGTGATGAGTGTTCCACCCCAGTACATCACTGTGTTCTCCTTTAAGGCATCTGTTCTTTGGCAAGCTCTCCCCATCAACCTGCAGGAATTCAACAGTTACTCCATATTCAGAATGCAACTCAAAAAGCATATTTTCATCCAAGCCAAATGTTCCTGCCTCATCACAGGATGTATCACCTAACACACTATCCCTGTCTCCTTCCCATTTTTCACGTCCTCTCACAGGATTACTGAAAGATGACCCACTTCAGAAACTAATGTAAATATAGTGCATGCAGTACAGTGATTATACTGTGATATTTGGAAAAAGACAATTCAATTAGGCACCAGAGTGGCATGAGACCTCTTCTTAACAAATGTTAAGCACCCTGTGCTGAAGTTATTAAGGTCAGGTGTAACACTGTGCAGTAAAATCTGCCTGCACGGACCAGCAAATGACAGCGGCAGAGCTAAAGATTTGCCACTGCCGCTGTCTATACAAATAAGGTGTCCCTAACTTCCTCTAATAAACTTAAAAATTAGCTGGAATAATATGAATTGTTTGCATCATTTTCTTAGCTCATTCAAGCTTATAGCACCTTTCTGCATGCTTCCAGTCAACACCCAAAGCTGCTTATAGCATCCAAACCTTTCTTGGTCTGACATTTTAACTAAGTGACTTACCAGCTTATAATAGGCTAACTAATATTGTTAATATTAGATGTCCCACAGTAGAAAAGCCTTGATTATCTTACACTTTATACGTTGATATTTCAATTTCAGAAAATGCTCTGGAATGCAAGGGTGTGTGCAGAATTTAGAAGGTGTAACACTCCAAGCCACATAGGTGTTAATGATCAAGGATACAAACTCTGAAACACAAATGTATATCTTTATTTAGTGACTTCACTCTACAGTGGTTTCTCCAAAAAACACAGATTTTTATTGTGAACAGATTGAAAATATGAAGCAATAATCTGGAAGTTCTGAGAAAATCTAAACAGCTGAGAGGTATGAGAGGTGAGTGTGTACATAATGGACTGTGTTACACTGCCTTTCTGATAGCACTAAATGCTTTACAGCTTTGAAAACCAGCAAAACGCTTAGCAATTTCTCCCTGTAACTTGTAGTACATGGAGCACATAAAACTCCATGCAGTACAAAGAATTATGATCATGTCATTGATCATAACCTTGTGTTCTCAACATGGATGCCAAGATTCACTCTCAAGGTAAATTTCTTGGCATCCATCCATGTGTCGAATACATAATAAGCAGGTTGTGGTCAGTGACCTGACCATTATCCTTTGTATTGTACATTGCACTCTGCTTGTTTACAATAAAGTAAATACACAGTTTTTCTGTGTAATTAATCTTAATTACTCTGTTATTGCTTACATGTCTGCCTTTTTTGTTTGTCAAATGAATTGCATTTCACAGGGGATAAGTGAGAAACTGGTCAAAATTTATAAGCGTACTACCCTGGTAAACAAATATAAATAAATAAATGAAATAAAATACAAAACAAATCCTTCCCAGGTGTCTAACAATGATTAGTAGTTTTTCATTCCTGAGCAAATGAATGAAAGAATCATTATAAATAAATGAGAAATTGAAAAGACATAGTCACATGAGGTTAGCAGAGTTTTGTGGCAAAATACATAAAAGAAAATCCAATCAAATAGTTATAGATCATTGTGGTGTAGGTCAAATCCAAGTAATTTAAACAGGTAAAAAAAAGAATGAATCATTACTGCATACACTGGCTGCATTAGTGATTTTCTATGATAATGTTATAGGAGGGAGAAAAGGAGAACAAGATAGAGAAAATTTTACAAAGAAGGCACTTTATAGTACAAACATATCAAAACCATAAGCCATTCTGAAGCACAGAAAAGTAAGTACGACAATATGGCCACTCTTCCATCCTAGAAGGCACAATTTAAATAAATAAATAAATAAATAAATAAGATGGCTGAGAACATAGCAATGGCATATATCTATATACATGTGTGTGTCTTGGATGAGTGTTGGGGATAAGGACTGGTTTGCTAGCAGGAGAAGCTAAAAACAACTCTCAGTGATAGGACAACATATAACCCTTATTGCCTCTTCCCCAGCTACTGCAAAAAATCAGCCACTGTCACTGTCTACATGTTTGAAAAGTAATTATCTGAAATATTTCTACTATACAAGTTTCTAATATTGTAAAATATAAACTAATTACATGTGTACTTGCTTGTTTTACTTTGTTAACTGCCTAGGTAGTTGGCCCAAGGCAATTGTACAGTACAACCGAACAAAACCGATACAATAAAATATATAAACAATGCATATACATTTCAAGTCTTTTTTAACAGTAAGAGGTTTATTAAATGAAGACAGAGAGCAATAAAATTATTAACAAAAAGCAATAAATTAAACCAAAAATACAGAAATATGCACCAAAATGTAATGGGTCTATATTAAAAGACCGAAGAGGTGTTTCATCGAATACCTCTTGGTCGACACATAAAGAGCGAACGCACTAAAGTGCAAATGCTCAAAACAGCGATTTCTTTCCCTGGGAAAGAAATTGCTTGGCCATACCCATGTGTTCCCCCCTCTCCTCACTGTAGAGCGATCTTAGAGTTGATATATTTAGTTATGGGGTGGGGGGGCATAGCCCCCCACGTTATGTTTAAGTGTGTGTGTGTGTGTGTGTGTGTGTGTGTGTGTGTGTGTGTGTGTGTGTGTGTGTGTGTGTGTGTGTTTGTGCTAGTGATTTCTTTCCCAGGGAAAGAAATCGCTGTTTTGAGCATTTGTGCTTTAGTGCATTCGCTCTTTATGTGTCAACCAAGAGGTGTTAGATGAAACACCTCTTAGGTCTTTTAATATAGACCCAATTTAACGAACTCCTTTTTATCTATCTTTGGAAATGCCCACAGGACTAATCTGTTGTATTCCTGAACCGACAAATTCCACTACTTTGAGACGGTTTTAAACAACCTGAACATTATTTCTAGAAAACAAATTCCTCAAGTAGCCAGAAAACCATAAATTAACTCTTTCAGACAGATTCATTAATGCCTACACTAAGTATACACATATTCAAGAACATTTCTACCATATTTTTTGTGCTTTCTAGTCACTCAGAAAGATTGCACTAAATGTACATGTAGTCTACACTTGTGGTAACTTTATGAATCCTTGTCAATATTTAAAGCTGCAAGAAAATCAGTAAGAAAACTAAAATTAGGAGGAGGAAGGTGTGAGTTATACCTGTGTTATCTGTTCACTCAGAACAGTGTACACTTAGTGTAAGCTTTATTGAAACCCAGAGTTAATGTTTATCTAATATCATCAATTATATTTATTTATTTATTTATTTGCTTGCTTCTTTATTTCAGGTTGTTGACCATGTGGGCTGGTCAGTCTGATTCTTTTCAGTCACAGTCCAGCCTCAAAATAAGGGCTGTAAAAGTAGACATATAAATGTAGAAGAAGTGCAGATACAATAACATATTATGCAAATTTACATAAAACACTTGTGATACAATGACGACCTAAGTAAACATTTCATTAGAACAAACCTCTGAAATAAACACAAAGCATTTGATTGAATGGGTGAAACAAATACTAGAAACAGACATGTACAAAATACAATGTAATATGAACTAAAGAGTTAATAAAACACAAAAAATTAAATTTAAGATAATACGCAACAGTATATATACATATGCACACACGAAAGCAGTACTCTTATTTTATTAACACGATTGTGGTTTTCAGTTGTAGAAATGATTTATATTGTCAGATGTATATTTTAGCTGCTTGTCCATTATCTTTAAAGCAACTGCACGAATTATACTTTTCTGAGTGTTGTTACAGTTTGGTTTTGAAACATTTTAGAGTGATTTCCTTTCTGATGTCATTAGACAGGTAGTCCCATGTAGCTGGGGCTATTTTGGTAAATGCCTTTTCACCAACTGCTTTTCAAAATGGGGGCTTATTAAGGAGATACCGTATGCTTAGAAACCTCTCGATGTGCATTTATGCCTGTTCCTTAATACTTAATAGTGGTTTTACAGTATTTTAATTTAATACGCCTGACAATAAAAGTACCATACAGCATATTTGCTCTACTTTACAATGAAAGTCATTTGAATCTTTCCATTTATTCACAGTAGTGTGTGCGTGTATTAGCTAAGAAGACAAAGAGACAAATTTTGCTTTTAATCATGTGGAGAAAGTAAGTATTGTATAATGAATGGAAGTGATGAGAGGTAGACCATATTATAATTTTAGGATAAATATATATATTTGCTACTGCTAGCTGTACATTTAGCAAGAATAAATTTCAGATGTTTTAGCATAGTTTTAGTTGGTCAAGCACTTTATTAAAGGTTGATATTGTTTAAAGATAAATTTAGAATGTAATATGTTGTTGTTGTCTTTCGGCTTTTCCAGGTTAGTGGTCACCACAGCGGAACTCCGGTCCACTAATGATTGGCAGTAGATTTTGATGAACGCCAAGGTGCCAGCTCAACGTTCAACCTAGGCACGCCCATTTACGCATGTCTTTTGAATGCCCACCCAACCACGGGGTGTACATACAGACTCCACACAGAAGGCACTCCCCACACTCCAGCCGAGAATCGAACGGGAGAAACTCTTGCTGTGAGGCAACAACGCTACCGCTGCACCACCGCATAAATCCTATATATTTCTGATGGTCCACTAACATAAGAGGGTTTTTTTTCCTGCAGGCCTTTAGTTAATTAATTATACCACACTTATCAGACATATAAGGTCAAGATCACATTGTATGGGTATAATCTGCATGAGAAGCATTGCATCACCATCAGGCATTATTTTTGACCCCACCTTCCATATTTAAGTCAAAAAGAGAATGCTGTTAGAAAAAAAAAAGTGCTGTAAAGTGAATTATGTTAAGGGAGGCATTTTAACCACATATTTTTTACGTGTTACTTTTGTCAAGTCTGGATCTGTAAAGTAAATGTGCAAAGAGTTATCTGGTAGTCCTCAATGTCAATGCATGTATATTACCAGTCTAATTAATAAACTGTGTATACAAAAGTACCTAGTTTAAGGACTGAATTCTTTATGTACTGTATAATAAGATAAACAATTGTCTAAAGCCCTCATTTAATAACAGATGAGACACTTTATTTTAACCATGCAACATAATAATAAACACTACCATCATTTGTAGTCAGCAGGAGAGACATTGGCAGCAGACGCAACAGGAAAAATTGCATACTTATTTTTATGTTCATATAATTCCAAGGCCGCAGAACATTATGACCATTCTCATTGCCTGCATCCTCCCCGAGGCCAAACTTCTTTTCTCCAGGAGGCCCATACCAGTCAATCCTGGAGTAAATTTGTGAATACCCATCTAGTCATCTAGTTTATGTTTAAAGAAAGATATTGAGTCACATTGTTTAACATGCAAGAAAAGTTTATTCCTTAGGTTTGTGAGGCACTAGGTTATAAATCTGTCCCTTAAGCATGTTTTATGTAACTGCTGGTTAAGATTTAGGTCCCTTGTTCTAGTTTTTGTGGTGATGATGGACTTGTAGAGAAACAGAAGAACCACTATAATGACACTGAAAGCAAGACAGAGATCACCACTGAAACACCTATAAAGCACTGAATAAAGTAATACAGCTTCCAAGACTTTCTTGGAAGCTTAGGTTCTTTAGGGCCATGACACTTTTAGTTAGAAACCTTTGGGATCTAATTGTTTGATATGTTTAGAAAGATATATCACAAAGATAGTGGGGTACTCCCTAACTAGCCTTCCCAATGCTGAGTATAATGGAGTATTACTTCTTTAGTCCTTGATGTTATTCTGTTGGCGGGAACTATCAACCTAAGTTCCAGTTCCTAATCTACATTTGCGTTTCATAGAGGCATGTTGTCTAGACAGTATAATGAGAGGAGGAGTTGTTTACCAAAAGTGATGGTGCTACATTTTTTGCATTTTTGTGGCCAATTTTTAGAACACCAAGAGTTTACTGGAGCTTGTTTATTTTGGAAGGATTTGTTGTCACAGCATAACTTAACAACTTCTCAGATTGCAATTGTCTGCAAACTTTGTTAACCAATAGCATTGGATCTCTCTTTGTAGATATGAGAAGTAAATACCAAAATAAACTTCCAGCAGTGAGTCTTGAGAGACATAGCGGAACCCTTTCATAGTCCCTGATGAGATCTCTGCAACTGGCACTGTATGTGTTCTGTCATTCACCTAGTTTGCCACCTATCTCACCACATATGGGTTGATTTTTTAAAAAGCATTTAGCTTTTTTATGATGCCAGCCTGATGAATGATGTCAAAGGCCTTATCAGGGTCAAAATACATGGCATGCACTGCATGACCACCATCTACAGTCTCTGTAACACTTTCAAAGAAATTTACCTGATGAAATAGAAAAGATCTTCTTCTTCTTCCTCTTTTGGCCTTTCCTGGTTAGGGTTCACCATAGTGGATCACCTGTCCCCTCATGATTGAAAGTGGAGTTTCACAGTGTCGAGTTGCCAGCCTAGTCCAACCTTCCACAGAAGGCACACACATGCACACACTCACACCTAGGGCCAACTTAGAGTGTCCAATCCACCTACAGCATGTCTTTGGGATGTGGGAGGAAACCAGGGCACCCGGAGGAAACCCACGTGACCACAGGGAGGACATTCAAACTTCGCACAGAAGGCACCCCAGCTGAGGATCAAACTGGAGAACCTCTTGCTGTGAGGTGGCAACGCTAACCGCTGCACCACCATGGCTGCCTGCATGAAATAGAAAAGATCTACCATTCACAAAACCAAACTGTTGGGGGTCTACCAAGATTCTTGATATCACAGGTAAAGGAATCACTTACAATAAGTTTCATGACTTTGAAGATGAGGCTTGTAAGGCTGATAATTACCCAGACTGATTGTAAGGCCACCCTTATGGAGGGGCATCACCATATCTGTAACTGAGGCTGATGTCTTAGGAGTCATTGAGGCCAAAACCCAGTAGCTAGGAGTGCATCTGCAAGGGCATGTTTAAAGCTCTTAATTTAGCAACCAGGTATATGTGCAGGTCCCATAGAGGAAGTGTTTTTGGCCTTGGTTAGCACTTTCAGTAAATGATCTTTAGAGAACATGGGGGGAGCAGGGGAGACAGATATTTTTGGCTTTGAATAGAAGCTTCAAGCTGATGTTGCCACTAAATCCTTTCACAAGGATATTACTAATCTCACTTGGGTTAGAATAAGAAACTTCATTATAAATACATCCAATACATTATTTTTCATCAATTTTCAGGTCAGGGGAACTCCAGATTTTCATTAAATAAACAACAGTCCAATCAAAAAATGATGTGCAACTGTTTCAGCATAAAAAAGGCAAATTGTGTGTAAGTTTGTTCAAAATGTGTCAGGTACTTTCATGGCAAAAAATTTGAAATTAACAATAGATTTTCTTGTAACTCTTGCAAAGTTGTGTATATAATAGGATGTGGATGCAATCCAGTAAAGCGGTACATTGGTCAAACAAAGAGGGCAGTGAAAGTTAGGATATTAGAACATTGAGGGGACATAAGAAATTATAATTATTGAAGTCGAGTGGGCGAACATTTTTGCAGGTGTCATGGAGGGAACAATAGTACATTCTTTTTTAGTGTACTTGCTAGTCCCTTCAACATGAGAGGTGGTGATTTAAAGTACAAGTTACATGGTTTAGAAAGTAGATTAATTTTAAATTATGGTACTTTATATCCCAGAGGATTAAATTTAGAAGCAAATACTACTATATGATTTATTCTATTTATAATATTGAAATGTTGTTATGATTATATGTTTAAAAAATGGGCTGAGTATTGTCACAGGCTTCTGGTGTATTTAAATAGCAATTTTAAAACAAATGCTTCACAAATGTTTTTTACTTAGGATATAATTGATTTATTGAATAACTGTATAATTGAATGATTGATGGAATTGCTTTTTTTGATGGTTCACTTGGTATAAAAAAGTATGTGTGCATCATGTTAAGTATCCTTGAAGGCAAAAGGCAGAGGTACCAGATGCTTGTTTGGTACTAATAAATCTTTGAATACCGTCTGTGTTTTTGCTTTTTATTTTAAAAAAGGCAAATTCCAAGAATACTTGAGTACCAAACTTTGTTGGTTGAAGTGAAAAATCATACTAAAATTCATAAAGTGCATCACTGCAGTTTTTATAGCAAGTGAAATAGGCCTGAAAAAAGGATATTCTGGAAAACAATATTTCATTCAGTTACAATCTGCTGTATAATGCAGTATACTAGGAAAGTCCAAAGCCCCCTTTATGCTTCAGGCTACTTGTTTGTCTATAGAATTTAACTGAGCTTGAGTTGCAAAAAAAAATCTACAAATATAAAACGAATAGATTTGATATATTTCATAAAAATGATTGAGGCAGATGTCTTATTAGGAATAAAAGTTTAGGAAAGCCATCATTTTGATAATACATAATCCGCCATGAAAAGAAAGGGATTTTTTTTTATCCGCTAAACTTGGCTGGAATATCTTTTTTTACAGAAATAATGTTAATATCTGTAAATTTCTAAAGTTTATATGTGATAAAGACTCTGGGATAAGTGATATTATAATCACTTTTACAGGTAAATTGATGGGATCAGATAACTGAGCAAAACCAATTTTATTAAAGGGAAATTACTTCATCTTCTTTTGGCTTTTCCCGGTCAGGGGTCACCACAGCGGATCACTTGTCTGCTCATAATTGGCAGTGGAGTTTTACAGTGTTGAGTTGCCAGCCCGGCACCCAACCTTCCACAGAAGGCACACTCACACACTCATGCCTAGGGCCAATTTAGAGTGCCCAATCCACCTACAGCATGTCTTTGGGATGTGGGAGGAAACCCACATGACCACAGGGAAAACATGCAGATTCCACACAGAAGGCACCCCAGCTGAGGATCAAACCAGAGAACTTCTTGCTGTGAGGTGACAATGCTAACCACTGTACCACCATGGCCACCCATCAAAGGGAAATGACTGATTTAGCTAAATTGAGAAATAGGTCTGAAAGAGTTGAAAATTTCTGAATCATATCTAAAATGACTTATAAATAAAGTTAGAATCCCTAATGATTCTGACATCACTAAAACAGCTTGAGATTAGAAGATATGTATAAAGAATTATGATCCATGTTAAGACTTAGACTTATTGCCATGTAAACTGAAATGATTCCAACTAAAAACGCAAATAAGAGTAAAGAGAACATCTGTTATTAAATGAAAAATGGCAGAGATAACCTTATTTATTAAAATTTTAGTAAAGACAGATACAGACAGAAGCTAACACTTATTTATAAAATTATTAGATATTTCAAAAGTTTCTAAAACTTTCCATACATATTCCTAGAGGATGGTGCTAAAAGCTTTCTGGTAGTCCAACAATAAAACTGCTGTGGGTGTAATGCTTTCATAACAAGCAATGAGTAGTGTTGCACAATCTAATATTGCAACCTCCATATCTGCCTTCAACACTACTATGCTTTCTATTTGATGCAATACGTGGAATAGGTCTCTCAAGATTTCTTGAGAAACATTTAGAACAAAAAACAGATTCAAGAGCTAAGAGAAAAAAATAGTGACAATTAGTTTTGTTTCAAAGTATTCTTTTCAAGCATGAGAAATAAGATGCAATTCCCTAATGGTGATAATTGTGAAAGGTGTTCAAAGTTCTCTGCCTTTTGATGTAACAGTATTGTGGCAACAATAATTCATGTTAAAAAAAATTGTAAAAATGGGGAGAAATGTCACCTGGACATGAAGCTTTGGAGGAGTGAGGGAATCAATAACAACTCTGGTTTCACCTGGTGGAAATAAAAAAAAGAAGTTCTGTACTTACTAGAACGTTCCATGTGAGTTGTTCATCTCGCCTTCATTCTTTACTGATGGGTTCGGAGCTGATCCCTCGGCTCTGATACGGCCAATTGCAAAGCTCGAGGTCTTCAAATAATTTGACGCCAAGTCCCAATCCCATGATGCACCTGGAGATACCTCAGATCTTGTTTGTTGCATATAATAATACCATATGTCATTTTTCACTCCCTGGAGAAAGGTATAGAAGGATTGAATAACCAGGACGGATCCAGCATCTCGGTCATCTATCAGCCCAGGAGGGGGTAGGAGGGAGGGATGTAAGAATGAAGGCGAGATGAACAACTCACATGGAATGTTATGGTAAGTATATAACTTCTTTATGTGAAGTTGTTCAATCTCATCGTTCATTCTTTACTGATGGGTAGCGTCCCAAGCACCATCAATCTCGGGTGGCTCACGGGAGTATATTTCTCAGGACCATGGATCCAAAGGAGGCCCTGTCCCTGGAGGCCTTGTCAACTTTGTAATGAGTGATAAAGGTATGAGGTTTTGACCAAGTGGCTGCTGCACAAATGTTATCAATAGGAAGCCTGGCAGAAAAGGCAGATGAATTAGAAACTGCTCTGGTTGAAGGAGCTTTAATCTTGTGTTGCAAAGGCATATTGGCAGCTGAATAGGCAAAAGTGATACAATCAGATAACAATTTAGACAGAGTTGTTTTAGCTACTGGTCTACCTTTCTTGGAGTCCAAGAATGAAACAAAAAGTTGGTCTGATTCCCTGAAATGTTTTGTTCTATCCAAATAAAATCTGAGCTGTCTGTGACCAACAAGCTTGTGCAGCATATACTCTAAATTGTTTGAATGGTTGGGGAAGAAGACTGGCAAATCAATAATCTGGTTAAAATTGGTTTCAGTGCAAACTTTGGGCAAAAATGAGGGGTTTGTTCTAAGAGAGACTCTGTCAGCATGGAATATCAAATAAGGAGGCTTGATGGATAAAGCCTGAAGCTCTGACACTCTGCGGGCAAAAGTAATAGCTACCAGTAAAATGGTCTTCCATGAAAAAAATGTAGGTCACAAGAGGAAGCTGGTTAAAATGGCGGTAGAATTATCTGGGAAAGCATAAAATTTAGATTCCATGGAGAATAGGGAAATTTCACAGGTGGTCTAATATGAAAAGTCCCTTTGAGAAAGGCTTTGGATAACTTGTGAGACATGATATTCGACCCTTCAAATCCAAGATGAAAATTAGAAATAGCAGCCAATTGAACACAAACTGTTGCTGCTGTGGCTCCTTTGTTAAAAAGCATAGTTAAGAACTCTAAAATGGAGGCCATAGGGGCTTGGTAAGGATCAATATTATTTTTAGAGGCCCATATAAAACATTTTTTCCATTTATCCATATAGCTTCCTAGTAGAAGATTTATAAGAAGACAATAGGATCTGTTTTGTCTTGTAGGAGAGGTTATGGAACCTGGCTATGGTGGGAACTGGAGCAGCCAAGCTGTCAGCTTCAGGGACTGCAGGGAAGGATGAAGATCCCCCGATGAGTGTGTCAGAAGGTCTGGAACTGGGTCCAGAATCCAAGGATCCTCCAAAAGATGAAGTCTCAGGAAGGGGAACCAAATCCGATGAGGCCAATGGGGAGCTATTAGAATGATGGTCCTCAGAGATTTTGCTTTCTGTAGAAATTTGGGATTCAGCAGGACTGGTGGAAATGCATAGAGGAGAACCGGAGGCCAGTCATGTATGAGTGCGTCCCCTGGGGCTTCTCCTGGAGGGAGAATCAGGGTAAAGTAGCTTCTGCATTTTGTGTTCATGTGACTGGCAAAAAGGTCGCAACAAGGCTGGCCTCACCTGTGGAATATCTTGTCCACTATTTCTTTCTTGAGGGACCACTCGTGGGGCAACAAGATGGCCCTGCTGAGCTTGTTTGCTAACACTTTGTTTTTCCCCGGGATGTGCGTTGCCAACAGAAAGCACTGGGTGGAAGCAGCCCACTGCCATACTCTGAGGGCCTCTCGACAAAGGGGGTAAGACCTACTTCCTCCTTGCTAATTCAAATACCAGACCACCAACATGTTGTCTGTCTGAATCACAATCATACCCAGAGGAAGAAAGTCCTGAAAGTACTGCAATGCCAGAAGTACCGCTCTCATCTTCAAGACATTGATATGCAGATGTGTCTCTTGATCGGTCCATGTGCCTTGGGGTGTCTTTCCCTGAAAATGCCCCCCCACCCTAGCAAGGAAGCGTCCGTGGTCACTGTGACTGCCGGCGGGGCTAGCACAAATGGGCATCCTATTGTGACAAGAAGTGAGGTCAACCACCACTGAAGGTCCTTTTTGCAGGAATTTGTGATCATTATAGTGTGAGACATGGGAAGCTCTGGTATGACCATTGAGTGAACAACAGCCATTGTAGTATCCGCATGTGCATACGAGCTAGTGGTATGGCTAGAACTGCTGCTGCCATCATGCCCAATAATTTAAACACTTCTGATGCTGGTGTTCTGTCTTTTGATATCAGACTGCTGATATGCTAACAAAGAAGAAGGACTCTTTCTATTGGAAGCCTTAGTGTGGTGGTGGTGTCCAACTCTGCCCCGATAAAAATGATATGCTGCAATGGCGACAAGGCAGATTTTTCTGAGTTGATTGTAATGCCCAGATGATTGCACAGTGACAGAGTGGACTCCCTGGCCTGAATGAGTTGATGCTTGGTGATGGCGGTAAGGAGCTAATTGTCAAGGTATGGAAACATCTAGACATCTCAGGTGAGCCGTGACCATGCATTTGGTGAACATTCTGGGGGCTGTAGTGAGACCAAAGGGCAGGGCTTAAAACTGATAATGATTGGCTCCCAGCCGGAAGGGCAGGTGATCTCTGCATGGTCTGTCCATTTTTATGTGGTAGTATGCATCCTTCAGATCTATCGAGCACATCCAATTGTCTTTCCCTATGAAGGGAAGTATAGACTGAAGCATGACCATCCGAAACTTTTCTTTCTTTATGTATTGGTTCAGTTTGCTGAGGTCCAATATGGATCTCCAGTCCCCCGTCTTCTTTGGAACCAAAAAGAATCTTGAGTAAGTTCCGGATCCTCTCTCGTCTGATGGGACTGGTTGGATGACTCTTTTTTTTTAACAATGTCTGGACCTCTATTGTTGCCTGCTCCCTGTAACTGGGTGTAACGCCCGGGATTTTTCTTATGATTGGAGGGGGTGAAACAAGTGGAATGAAGTATCCTCTGGAAATTATACTTTGTACCCAGCTGTCTTTTGTTATTTTGAGCCAGGCATCTGGGTACAAAGATAAGCGACCCCCAACTGCCTCCAGAGCAGGACAGTCGGGTCTCCTCTCAAGAGCGCTGATAGGGCTTCCCAGAGAAGTGATCTCTGTCGCCCTCGTGTTGCGGACTCCCTCTGCCGCAAGGGCAGCATCTTCCATTATTGCCACCTCCTCTGCCCCTGGAGGGGAGTTCACCACGTGTGTCCTGAAAGGCTCCTTGGGCTTTTCGGAACCACATTTTTCCTCCCCTTTGACCTTTAGGGTAGGGTTGGGTAGGGATGGAAAAATGGACCATGATGGCAGACAGAGTCTTTCTGTCCTGTTCACACCTGGTAAAGGTTTCCTTCACTTTAGACCCAAAAAGGGATGAGCCATCAAAGGGAGTGTTCCCGAAGGATGACTTGAAGGGCACCACAAAGGAACACAAGCACATCCAGGAATGTCTTCTAAGAGCAACTCCTGTACCCGCTGCCTCTACTCGTTCCAGCAGCAGCATAAGAGATGAGGCGCATGGAAGAGTTGACAATAGAATTGAGGGTAGCAAGCTGGGAAGCAACTTTGTCGGAAGCTCCTGCAGCTACTGTACCCTGAAGAGTATCTCCTAACTCCTTAAGGAGATCTCTTTGTAACCTATAAAAATGGGTTAAATAATTTAGTGAATGAAGAGCAAAGGTCGCTGAACTAAACATGTGCTTCCCATATCTATCCATAATCCTGGAGTCTCTGTTAGGAGGATGGATAGACGAGGAAGTCTCAGACATTTCCTTTTTGGTGGCTGCCACCACCACCATGGCATCAACCAGAACACCTTTTGTTAAAAATGTTTTCTCAAGGGAGGCAGAAATGAATTTATTTGGCCTCCTAGTGACAGGCTCCATAGTATCCGGAGACTCCCACACCCTTTGTGAGACCAGCTGCATCAGCTCATCAAAGGGCGGAGACATCCAAGAGGTGGAGGGTTGAGACCTAAAATCTTTCAGGAGGACTGACTCATCCTCAGTAGGGCTTTTGGACTGCCAGTCACCACTCTGCCTAAGGATCTCGAGTATCTCAGCGAATGAGATATCCTCAGAGGGGGACCTTGGAGACCCTCCTGACTCATCTAAGTCAGTATCCAATGTTAGAGACTCCTGTGGGGAGTCTAGATGTTTCCTCTTACACAATCTCTTCCTGGGAACCTCAACGGTGGGAACTTCTGGTGAGGTCTCAGAAGAGCAGGGGCCACCAAATGGGGCTTCCTGAGGTTCTGGGTCTCTATGTTTGGTCAGAATGTGTGAGGCAGAAGCAGACACAGGCGCTTTAGGGGAGGAGGAAGGCAGACCTGAGGTCGATGATGTCCTAGGAGACATGACTCTCCTCATAGCATTGAAAGCACCTCTGCTCCAATGCAAGGGAGCCGATGTATCCGAAGAAACTGTTAACACCCCTGGCACCGGGACAGTGGGCTCCGAGCCCGAGGTAAGAGCCAAGCTCATCCAAGCCGAAGCCCCGAGAAGCAAAGTTGGCACCAACAAGTCAGTCTGACTGTCCTCCCTAGACCCGACCAGTGAGTGTCAGCTCCTAGAGTCCTGGATCAGCATAGAGGATGTCAGAGTGCACAGAGCTGAAGACACTAGAGCAGGTGTTGGATCCGAGGGTTCCACTAACATCAGGTCTGCCACCTCCGGCTCCGAAGGACCAGCATGGCTCGGAGGCAGAATAGTTAGAGTTGGTGTAAGGGTCTTCGGCTCCGAAGCCACTTGGGTCGAAGCCAATAACATTTTTGCTAAGGCAATAACAGCTTCTGCACCACACAATCCATGTCCAGATCCAATAGGCTGATAGAGGATTGAGAGGAGTGTACTGAAGGTGGTACCAACTGGAGAAGTGGACTCTTAGGCGCTTCGGACACTGGTTCCAAGACTGGGGACCAGATCCAAAAGGTGAAGACTGTCGGCTCTGAAGGCAGTAGAGCCAAAGTTGAAGACTTTTTCAATTTCTTTGAGTCCAATGTCTTGGAAGACTTTGAAGACTTGCTGGATCCATCTTGGTCACTCAAAGCTTCCTGAAATGAAGGCTTCAACAAGCCTCTATCGATGAGTTTCCTCTTCCTTTCCTGCAGGACCCTTGAGGAGAAGGAATGACAAATGGAACAACTGCCTTGCAAATGCAGAGCCCCTAGACAGTAAATACAATTAACGTGTCTGTCTGTAACAGACTTCTTTTGGCCACACTTTGGGCACTTTTTGTACTCAGACTTGGGGTACTTGTCTTGGTCAGCCATTGAGAAAAAAATTACTGTCACACAAAACAACTTAGCAGTAACTGACTATAAGAAGCCCTAAAATCAGACTAAGTCACAGACACACACAGCAGAAATGCAATTCAATTTATATATACATATATATATATATATATGTATATATATATATATATATATATATATATATATGTGTATATGACAGTATGACAATAAAAGCCTTTACTGTCACACAGTTGTCTAACAATATGAGCAGACTATGCAAAAAAAAAAAAAAGAGATAGCTTCTAAGATAACACACTCTAAATATAAACTATGCAAGACAGACAATTACTGTTCACACAAGAAAAAATGTAACAGTAATTATAAATTTAAGCCTTTCCTAAACAACTGAAGGCTAAGCTACTAAATAGAAAAAAACTCTACACACTAAATAATTTTATATATCAAACAATGTGACAAAAGTCACTTACTAAGCACACTCTAAACTAGCAAAAACTTTTAAACTAGGCCTAAAACAAGATGCCACTAAAAAGGCTATCACACACAAAGGGAAAGGGACTAAATAGCAGAGATACACACAATAAAGCTGTAAGAACTTGTAAACTATCTAAATACAGCTACCTTCTAAATTTTTGACTAAACAATTAGAGGAAAAAAATATTATACTGGCCCGAGCTAATTTCAGAACCTCTGATCTATTAGAACGGCAAATTTAGATCTGGGGTATCTCCAGGTGCATCATGGGATAGGGACTTGGCCTCAAGCTATTTGAAGACCTCGACTTTGCAATTGGCCGTATCGGAGCTGAGGGATCGGCTCTGAACCCATCAGTAAAGATTGAACGGCGAGATGGAACAACTTCACATCTATATAATGTTACTGAAAATGAAGCAGTAATCTTTTCATGTTAATCCTGATAAAAATTATTTAGTTTTGTTAATAGATATGTCAAATGTAATGTTAAAAGTCCCCCGGATACTTGCATTTTATCGGTAATACGTTTGGAATTTCTAGCAGATTCCCATGAGCCTATTGGATAACTGAAATAAACTAAAACATATGAGCAGAAAATTGACTATTAGCTAATGATTTATAGGAAGTTGTCCTATTCGACCAATGAAATATGGGGCACTTTTTGTTTTTTTATTTATAGTAGTGTACTTGAAGGATTTTTTTCTTTTGACACTAAACTGTTTACTGTTATATGGGGAGATAACAAACAAAGCACTTATCTTCCTTATAAATTTTCTCCACTAGTTAGGGTTCTTCATTCAAAAATTATGTTAAGCACATTTCATTAGCTTATTTTTTTCTGTGTGTTGCTAGTGATCTATCTTAATTTTATTTTTAACATGCTCAGTTGGTTAAAAACTGGTACATTAATAGATGGTTAGGAACAAAACCCATTCAATAATGTTTTAACTTATTAAACTTCTACTTATCTTTAAAAAGTAGAGAAGTCAAATTCTCACAATCACTCCCTAAATATAGTGATAGAATCATCAAGCTGAAGTGCAAGATGACCATAGTCAGAAAACAATGAGTCTAATTATAACATCGATCATTTTAAAGGTTGACTCAAAATAAATGATCAGTAAATCAATTATACCAGGCATGCCTGATTTATTAGCTAGAAATACAAAGACTGTAGAAATGGGATGATGAATTCTATAGGTATCTAGTAAATTAAATTCTAGTAATCATTGCTAAAACAGATTAGCATGAGAGGCAAACACCCGTAGGCAGTGACTCTATGTAAAGGGCTGCAACTTTCTTTTCACTCACATAATTCCTTGGGAAGGTAATGAATAGAAAGCTGCTTAAGGAGCTAATTGTGATTGTGGATTGCCAGTCTGAAATACAGCAATAGGTCACAATAACATAGGGTTAGTATTTTTTAATATGCAGGCAAACAGCTTAGGGTAAATAACTGCATAAGGAAGAGAAAAAACAGATTGTCATAATGCAATTAAACAGTAAGGGAGTGAGAACTAGCATTTAATGAAATGTTTGTCTTGCTCTAGAAGGGAGAGAGAATTTCATCTGATTAATGTGTTCTAGCTTGAGCTGAAGTAGAAAAAATGATGACTGGCTGCAGGGGTCTTATATCCCTTGACTGGCATAATGACGGCTGAGTAAAAGGGGACAATGACATCCCTAGAGCTAGACACAGTTCCTTGTTTATAATCTGGGTAATATAGAAGGACTTTCTTACAATAATGGAGTCATTGTTCCACGTTGTTTTCACTTATTCATACACATGCACACACTTTATATATATATATATATATATATATATATATATATATATATATATATATATTTTTTATATATGGATCCCATTTGTTTTAACAAAATTACATTTCTCCAAAACTGATTTTACCAAGAACACTGGTTCGAAAATTCACTACTCCAAAATGCCAGTTTGCTGAAACACAAAACACTAACATGACAGTTACTAAAAACTGAAACATATAGCAACACACATTCTCTAATTTTTGAAGGGGAGCAAGCCCCCTGCACCCCACACTGCCTGCAAATTATATATACCAACTCCAAGATTGCACCACAGTGACAACAAGGGTAAATTTGTCCATCCATACTGTAGTGCTATCTCCATTTATAATATATGAGTACTGTACACTTAGTTTTCCATGACTTAAATAGCTGTACACCTACCTGCATTACTGTCACGGTGTACTAGAAAGCATGACACCAAATGTTTTGTAGAAATGGCATTTGGTAAGCTGACATTTTGGATTAGTGGATTTTTGAACAAGTGGTCTGAGCAAAGTCCATTTCGGACAAATGTAATGTCATTAAAACAAATGGGATCCATTCACTTTCCATGTAATACATGTATATATTGCATTTTGTCATTCGCTCTGTATATAATGTCATGTATCTATTGCGCTTACCACAGGATGAGACTGAAATAGGCCCAGTGTGATCAGTTGTTGTACCTCAATTAACAAATTCCAAATAAAATAAAAAAAAAAATGTCTTCTTGTCTGCTCCAAAACATTCTGATTCGAGTACTTACCTGTAAGCTTCTGCATTTCTCTTTCACCAAAAATGTATTTTCTCCAATAGCAGCCCATAATACCAGATTATCTGTAAAACAGTTGCTTTACAATCCTATCTGTATTTTTTCAAATTTTCCAGAAACTTCTTAATGCAGCCCAAATATAAGTTGTGTCCTTTCCTTCCACGGTTTTAAAATTTTCCACCTCGGTTCCTGATATTTCACTGCATCCTGTGTTATTTCCCCTTTTTGTTGACATTAGAATTAGAATTCCCTAATTTCCCCTTTTTGCTGACATTAGAATTAGAAGTCCCTAAATCCCCCTTTTTGCTGACATTAAAATTAGAAGTCTCTAACAGTGTTATACGAGTGGGTGTAAAGAGCACAGCTTTTCTGTTGAGAACACATTTCAACATTTTTTTCAGGAAACATTTTCAAGAGCTTCTGTTCATCAGCATTTGTTATGTTCTTCCAACCTTCTCAAAACTGGCTTCATTCCTTATGCATTGCCCACTGCTTGGGGGGGTTAGACTCCAGTTCTCACGTCACTGTGAACTAGATAAACCATGTATCACAAAATTAATGTATGAATGTTCATCAGAGTATGGTTTGCAATGTGGCTTATGGAAAAAATGTTTATTGCCCTTTGAAGCTAAAGTGTAGAATAAATGTATCCTATTACAGTGCTACTGAGAAAAATATATGCATTTTTCTTTCTCATTTAGTAGTAGCAAATGTTTTACTGACATATTCACATACCCCACCCCCACACATGAATACCCATAATGAGATCTTTGTCACAAAGCCAAAAAAGACTGATAAAATAAATCAAATGCTCTGTGGGCAGGAGTCCTGATAAACTGGCCGAAAAGCTGGTTAATAAGAATGTACTACAGAGGGAGAGGTAGATGCTGGTACTGAGTCTAATTAAAAAAGGAATGACTAGCAAAAGTTCATAAGTCAAATCACCTGCAGTATATTCAACAATGATACTAAAGAAATAGTGAAAAAGGAAAGGGTGTTTTCTCAAAAAATACATACATGTTCTGGTAAACACAAAGAATCAAAAAAGGTGTGATTTCAAAAAGTCATTGTGTGGTCATTGTAGGAACAAGGTATTCAGTGCATGAACAAGCAGAAGCCTGTTGCAAGAACAGTGACACTCAGGAGCTGAGTACAAGGTAAGAAAGTATTATACTTATTAAGGAAAAGGGGAACCTGGTACTTTTCATATAGGAGGAGACAATATAGCTATAAAGGTATAAGAAGTGCAGTGGGATGCTGATCTGTCACACAAGCTCCATGAGTGATCCGTTTCCAAAATCAAAAGGGTAAGAAGCCAATTGTTCAAATTAAAATTAGAAGCACTTGGAGGGGCTCAGTAAAGAAACCATGCTAAAACTCGTGATTGTTTTAAGAGGGCATTACCACTTGCTATCAAATGCTATGTTGTGTCAGGCTAATCCTCAATATGCAGGTAGCTTTGTAATACTGGTAGAAAATGTGTTACATTATAAAAACATATTTAAAGAAAAAAACTAGCAAATTGCTTTTAGGTTCATAGGTTCATAGGTAGGTACAAGGCTATCTGCCCAAGGGCATTTATAAGCCTGGCCAGAGTGTGTCAGCTTTCACCGCCCCATTGATTAACTGAGCCTCTGTCAAGAAGAGCCAATGAAGTGATCCCAAGGGTGTATTTTCTGTTACCCATCCACTCGTCAAGGTTTCCCTTGAAGAGTGTTAGTGACGGGCTCTGCCTAATGTAATTAGGAATTTTGTTCCAAAGCATGGGGAGTCTCTGTGACAGGAATCTATCCCTCCAGCATGTTCTATTTATTGTTGGGGCAAGGTTTAGCTCACTACAGTGAATGGTTCGCAGTGATGTGGATTTCTTTAGGTGGAGCATGTTCATCAATTCTGAGTTGGACATGGCTTTGTAAGCCAGGCAGAGATCACCTCTGAGTAAGCGATATGTGACTGAGTACAGCTGGAGTTTTTCCAGTCGGGCTGCATAGGACATATATTTGAGGCCAGTAATCCTCTTGGTGAGGTACTTTTGTGGTCTTTCCAGCTGTTGGAAATGTCTTGTGAGGTACATCCCAAATGGGGCATTGTACTCTATGATGGGTCTGATGAGTGACAAGTAGAGGGGCACTATAACCTCTTTATTTCTAGATGCAAAGCCTTTAGTAATTAGATGGGCCACATAGAAGGATTTCCTAACTACTTTAGCAATATGATTGTCAAAGGAGAGATTACCATATACCTGGGTCCCCAGATCTCTTATTACCTCTTTTGTATTAAGGGGGCTGCCACCTGTGTGGTAATTCATGGGTGTTTTGTTTTTCCCAAACAGGATGACTATGCATTTTTTTGGCATTTAGCTTGAGTCCATGACTTTGACACCAGGTGTCGGTCTCAGTAAGGCCCTTTTGGAGAATGTCCGTGTCAGCCAGAGAGTCAATTATGGCTCCCAGTTTGCAGTCATCGGCAAACTGGGTTACCCATAGTCCTCCTGTGTTTGGCTCTACTTCTGAGAAGTATATGCCGAACAATAAGGGTCCCAGGACCGAGCATTGTGGGACACCACTTGTGACTGGTTTAGTGTCAGACCTGGAGCCCACTATTCTTACCATGTGAGTTCTGTCTGTAAGCCAGTTGGCAACCCATCTCATCACATAGGAGTTTATGTTCAGGCTGGTGAGTTTTTCTATAATTCCAGACTGGGGAATAGTGTCAAAAGCCTTGGCGAGGTCAAGGTAGGCTGTGTGAACTAACTTCCCCTCATCTATGGCCTTGGTGACTGTCTCGAAAAAGTCAACCAGTTTTAATAGGCATGATCTGCCCTTAACAAAGCTGAACTGGGTCGGGTCAAGTGTTTGGAGGTTCCCAATGTCTTTGTTAATGAGTTCCATGATGATGTGCTCCATAGCCTTGCAGACCAGGCTAGTCAGGCTTATGGGGCGATAGTTACCAGGGTCAGTTGTGGCCCCTCCTTTGTGGAGCGGAATAACAGTTGCTGTGTGCCATTCTATGGGCACGTAGCCCGTGGAGAGGCAGAGGTTGAACAGTGTGTTTAGGTGGGGGGGTTAGTTCATGCAAGACTCAGCCTGGGACACCATCTGGCCCCATTGACGCTGTGCTTTTGGCTTTTGAAAGGGCTGTTTTTACCTGTGCCTCTGTGATTTCTGGGACACTACACTTTTTCGGTATTGTTGTGGGCCCTTTTGGGGGTGAGAGGGGGGTGAAGTTTGCACTGAATCTGTCTACCAGGATGCTGGCAATATCAGTGGGTTCAGTATATTTTGTGCTATTTTGCACTAGCTCAGAGCATATCTGTGAGTTGCCACTTAGATTCTTGACATAGCTAAAGAAGGCTTTGTGGTTATCTTTCGAATCCTTGGCTATTTTTCTTTCGAAGTTAGCCTTGCAGAATTTTATGAGGGACCTTAGTTTCTTACTGATACTGATCAGGGATGTCTTTCCTTCTTGGGATTTGCTTTTTTTTTTCTGAACTAGTTTCATCCTTCTATTGTATAGCCTGTTTATGGCAGGGGTCCACCAGACTGGTTTCTTTCTCTTAGGGAAGTGAGTCTTGGTTTTGCTAGGGATGGCACGATCCAGGCATCCTTGTAGGTGCTCATAGAGTGCATTTGTAAAGGTTCCTGCATCTTGGACACTGTTATCCTTTAGTGTGGGGGCTGTGAAACTTACCACCTCTGTCTTAAGTAAGGTAAAGTTTGCTATAGAAAAGTTTTTCACTGTGGTTTCCTTGGTTGGAAGTAGTGGTGTAGTGTGGACATCCAGAGTGATTAGTTTATGGTCTGATCTAACCAGTGACGAGTTGACCTCTGGTGTGGAACACCTGTCTCCCATGTTGGTGATGACCAGGTCCAATATGTTTTCACCTCTGGTAGGGGAGTTTACCAGCTGATCCAGGGCATTTGAGTTGATAAATTCCAGGAAGCACTGGACCTGGGAGTTTGTACTTGAGTAGTTTTCCCAGCCAATGGTAGGGTAATTGAAATCGCCCAATATCAGGGTGTTCGGTAGGACCTTCATGTTTTCCAGTGTCTCTAGAAAGGCGGAGTGATGGTCCTGGGTCATGGGGGGTGATCTGTAGCAGGCCACAATTTGCATTGCAGATTTGCCTGATGTTAGTTGCATATGGATGATCTCGGAGGTATCATGCTGCACCACTAACCTGGAGGTGTAGGTATCCTTGATGAATATGGATACACCCCCTCCTTTTGTGTTTTGGTCCATGTTCTGTGGCTGAAATGTGTGGTATGAGTTGTAGCCCAGTAGTGCTGGGGTGCTTTGTGGAGCCTTGAACCAGGTTTCAGTTACTGCACAGATGTCGATGTTCTCCATACTGAGGAGTGCTTCAAGCGTGTGCATTTTGAGATTTAAACTCCTGGCGTTGAGTAGCATAACCCTCATTTTTTTATCTGTGCTGTTTGAGGTGGGTTTGACTTTTGAGCCTTGCCTAAAAAAGGCACTATGGGGGCAGCAAGAGCCTTGGCCAGTATTCGAAAGCCTAGGGGTGACAGGTGCAAGCCGTCTCTTGCAAAGCAATGAGGCTTGTCGAGCATGTCATCCCAGGCTGACAGACACTGGATTCCCTTTGAATGACACCAGAAGCTTAGCCAATTGTTGAAATTGATCATTTTTTCTTTATACTGCGGTATCATTCTTGGTGAGGGCAGGATGCTACTCAGGGTCAGGGTCATACCTGCCTGGTCTACATGATCAGAGAGCTCTTCCATGTCTCTTTTCATGTAGTCCAGGGAGGTACGTCTCCGGTCATTCACACCAACATAAACAATGATAAAGTCATATTTGTACTTGTTCTGGAGTGACCTGAGTGCTTGTGCTATGTGGCGGATTCTGGCTCCCGACAGGCAGTTAACAGTAACCTTCTCCTTGTCCAGCCTAGTGAGTGGGACGTCAGTGTGCCTGACTGGAGAGTCACCTATTACTAGTGTGTTAGGTATGTTATTTCGCCTTAAGGGCTGTGAATGTGTGGCACACTGGTTTTGTGTTTTATGTGTTGTCTGGTTTGTGACGGGAGGTGCAGGTTTTTTGGGTGTCTGCTTTGGAGATCTGTGATGCTTTTGCAGGCTTTTATTTAGAGCCTCCAAGTATGATTTAGTGTATTTATGTGTATTTTTTGCCAGTGCTGGTTTAGTATGTCTATATGAGGCTGGAGGTGTGGTGCAAGTGTTAACCTTCTCCTCATGACTGCCTGTTCCAGTCTTGGGTGGAGAGAGCTTAGCCTACAATTTAGCTATATAATTGCATCTCTCGCATATGTTAATGTTTTGTGGTAGGAGGAGAGGGTTGTCTGTGTACATGAGGCAGTTGTAACATTGCCTCAGGATACCCAGGTTCACCAGCTGGACTGGAGAGTATACCTGAAATTGCCCTTTGGTCATGCCTGAATAGAAGAGTAATCTGCTTAGTCACTTGGTTGGTGGAGGGTGAATAATGAGCCTTGCCCTGCTGGGCAATCAAGTGTCGGGGTATATTAGTGCTTGCTATTAGGTCTGAGCAAGTGCTGGACTGTAGGATGCTTTTTAAATGCTTAGGTTGAGAGTTAGAATACTTTCAAGGGAAAAACTGAAGAGGAGACTTGGTGGAGCCGGGATAAATTTAGCCTAGCTAACCAGCGCTGCCCGGATGTGCAAAACCATGCAAACATGGTTTTTACAGCAGGGAAATGAAAGAGATAGAAATTAGCCCAAAACGGCCTATAAACTACTAACTTATGTGCTGGAACCACTCCTCCAGGGACAGATGGCTGCTCAAAGCTCCCTCTCTCACAGGAGAACAGAGAAACCTCCCTCTATCCAAGTAAGGTATGGGCAACTCAGAAACTTGTAACACAGCCCTGAATTCAGCACTAGCCTAAAAACTGGACTATACTAGCTTAGAAAAGTGGGAAACAAGGAAACATTTTTTTTAAAGATATGGCAAAAACAGTAAAAAATACACTTAAAACAGCTTTAAATGACTACAAACAGTAAAAATACACTTAAAACAGCTTTAGATGACTATAAGCAATCAGAAAAGGCTTTTAAACAAATTACCCAATTAACCAGTAAAAAAATCTCAAAACTGAGCCCTGTTCCTGTAGTCTTCAATCAGACAAGTTCTAACTGCACACTCTTGCCACTGGGGTGCAGGGGAACCTTCTCCAAAAAAGAAGGCCTGGATTAGTGCTCAAGTTATACAAACAAAGCTAGATTCAGCAGGCCTGGATCTAGTCTATGCTACAGCAAACAAGGCGCACTAATTTCAGTAAGAAACAGTTCAAATATGCAGGCACTATAAGCCTTTAACCAGAAATTCCAGCTCAGAAGGGCAGAGTCCAGCCTCTCCTCCCACAAGAGTGCAGACCACGAACCTTCTTAATGTAAAATAACTGGCCCGAAGCCCAAGTGCTTAAACCAGAACTAATACACTTTTAGAATAACAGACACTGAGCCTTCAATCAGCAGTTCCCAACTTAGAAGGATGTAAGCTACCTGTCCTGCCACAACAGTGCAGACCACAAACCTCCTTAATATAAAACAACTGATCTGGAGCCCAAGTGCTTAAACCAAAAGGATTAGAATGATAGCTACACTTTAATCAGGTTACTACCAAGCAGTAATAAATATATTTGAATACTTTTAAGAAGGTCTGGATTAGTGCTCAAGTTATACAAACAAAGCCAGATCCAGCAGGCCTGGATCTAGTCCATGCTACAGCAAACAAGACAAACCAATTTCAGTAAGAAACAGTTCAAATATGCAAGCACTACAAGCCTTTAACCAGAAATTCCCAGCTCAGAAGGGCAGAGTCCAGCCTCTCCTCCCACAAGAGTGCAGACCACAAACCTTCTTAATGTAAAATAACTGGCCTGAAGCCCAAGTGCTTAAACCAGAACTAATACACTTTTAGAATAACAGACACTGAGCCTTCAATCATCAGTTCCCAACTTAGAAGGATGTAAGCTACCTGTCCTGCCACAACAGTGCAGACCACAAACCTTCTTAATGTAAAACAACTGGTCTGAAGCCCAAGTGCATAAACCAAAAAGCTTAGAATGGTAGTTACACCAAGCAGTACTTTTAAGATGATGCAAAAGCAAAACAAAGGAATAAAGTAGGAAGAAACACAAATACAATAAAAGCAGATGAAAAAAGTGCAATTTTTTTTTTTGAGTGAGCAAATGAGATGGGCCCAGGAGGAGTGTCCAAATGCAAATTTACAAGAGGGGCGGACAGTTTCAAAGCCACCAAGATTAACACCAAAACCAAAGCAGGGATGGTGGTTGGGAAACTAACTGAAAAAAACAGAGCCACAACTTCCAGCTAGATAGTATTCAATGCAACACAAATAAATCAATTTAAATGCTGTATTATTTGAAAAAAGTGCAGATAAAGATTTACTTAAATTCACTTATACGTCCAGTTGATTGCATGTGGGTCTTAGCTGGCCAAAGCTCAGAGTTTAAGCAGAAAATAATCCAAAATGTACCACTTATATAAGGCAGAAACCAAATAACAATGAAGTGAACTACCCCCACTTATCACTGGCTATGCAGGAATTCTAACAAGCATTAACTGAAAAAACAGAGCCAGCTGCAACCAAACCACATGGGACCCTGTCATTCATCCTATGTTTTGAGTGCAGAAAAGGGGGGTACATTGAAAGTATTATGGAAAGGGTAAGTTAAAACACCCATTTAATCAAATAAAGACATGAGGGTTGGTGAGGCAATGAAGTGTGACTGGGTCATTACTAGTTTAGGCAGAAACTGCATTTTGCAATTGTACCACAATGAGGTTAGTGACATGCACAATTAGGTTACATGAGCAGGAACTCCAGGGGCTCTTAAAATACAGCAGCATGATCACCTTGATGTAAACAAAAGGCCAGTCCTCAAGGTCAAGAGAAGGAGTATGAATCTGTGGAGAGAGGAAGCATTATCTAGTCAACCAAGTGGAAATTCAAACCATGTTCAGAAAGATCATCCAACTGATGGCTGTGAAACCTTGCCTCAACCATGATGTAACTTTTACTTTCTTTAACATCTATGGAGAAAGTAGAAAGGACACAACAATAACAGACCTTGTACTAGCCCTACTACAGGGGTTGTAATGAGGCCCCTTATAGCTTTGCAAGCCAAGCAAAACACCCAGACCACTGCAAAGGAGCATCTCTTTAGGGAATGTATACAGCTGTTATTTTGGGAGATCCAGGGAAAACAAAGTCAATATAAACTTGTACAAAGGGGGCAGAAATCCTAGTAGAGGTAGGGAAGATGGATAAATAATGAAGAGATGAAGTCCCAGATACCCAGAACTGGTTAAATTGCAAAAGAAGAGCCAAAAGAAAAAGAAAAAAGAGCAACCCCAGATACTTGATAAAAGGGAGAAATCAGAGGGGAGTAGGAACAAGACTAACTCATATAACATGGGAAACATTTCTGACTTAGAAGAAAGTATGGAAGAATCTTTGAAGCACTGGAGTGTGTAGTGGGACACAGAGACCTTGGTACATGTCTTGATATGATATAAAACTGAGCCTTCTACCTCTCAAGGTATGACTGACACAGGAGGTCCCAGTCTGTCTAAGATCCCAGTAAACCACCTAACCTTTAAGTGGGCAAAATGAGAGGACAAAATGTCAGTCCCAAAATCATATCCAGGGTAGTAAAAGAAGTTTGCTCCATGGGCCTACCACCAGCTTACCCCTACTTCAAAATTCAGAATGATTTGTTTTATAAGGCAGCTAAGGAAAAGGAAGATTCATTACTATTACTGGTACCCAAAACCTTCCGAACCACTGTAATGAAAATGGCTACCACTCACATGTTAGGAGGCCATTTAGATATGGACATCACCCAGTTCGGTTGGTCTGGTCTACTGACAAAGACAGAAAACATTTGTGTCAGCTGTTCTAAATATCAAAAGATGGCACCAAAACCTTGATTTAAGATGTTCTAGTACCAATTCTAATAACTTGGATACAGTACATCTTTTAATAAGATCCAGCAATGGATAGCAGTATATACTGGTGGTCAACTACTCTGCCACTCAACTTCCTGAGGTCATTCCACTCAAGAAAGCCAATTGCAGGCTCTTGCTAATCAGCTAGTATTGTTATTCTAACTGGTAAGCATACCAGGAGATCTTGACAGACTAAAGAACCCCATTTATGTAAAAAAAGAAAATGAGACATCTGCACCAAAGCTTTCAAGTTAAACAACTTAGAACCTCTGTCTACTACCCTCAGACTTATGTTTTGTGGGAATATTCAAAAGAACCCTGAAGTTCATTCATAGAAAGATTTTAAAGATTGACGGTAAGAGCTGAGACCAGCTACTGCTGTATCTTATGTTTTCTGAGAGAGAGGCATTCCAAGCACCCACAGGATTCAGTACCTTTCAGCTAATGGTAAACGCCCTAGTGGTTATTGAATATTCTGAAGGAACTTGGTAAGAGTAGGAAATCCTTTTAGGGCTCTACTTGAACATAATGAAACCTTATAAGAGAACATGAAAGTAATAATGCCTATTGCGCAGGTGCACTTAAAGAGAGCTCAAGCTAAGCAGCAAGGGGTGTATAACAGAAATGCCAGGGAGTTCCAAGGAAGTTATCATGTCTTAGTTCTGGTTTCCACTACTGAGATAAGTTCCTTGTAAAATGGCTGGGACCTTTTGAGGTCATTGAGAAATTTAACAAACTAAACCATAAAGTTAAACAAAAGGAAAAATGCCATGAACAAATCTATCACATTAACATGCTAAAACCATGTAAAGAACCTCAGGTCAACCTGTTTAGTGCAGGGAGTAAGGCTAAAAACTGTGATCATGAAAAACTCTAATAGTAGAGTCAACCAGTGAGTGGAATAGCTCCATGTTCTTAGTACATTTAATAAACATGTGCAGTGGTGTAAGAAATGTCAAATACATATTTTTTTTAGCTAGCAGTGGATGATACTATTTCTAAATCCCAGGTAAAGGAAGTCGCTACAAATTAACCAGTGCCATTTTGGCACGAAGAATGTGGGGCTATTCCACGCACTTGTTGACTCTATTCTCTCCCCCAACTTCAATATATTTCAATTTCCTCTTTTATGGCCTGCTTTTCTACGTCTGGTGTCCTACAACGTTTTTAACTCAATTTCTTTTCTGGAATGGTCTCTGCTATAACAGAATTGCCCACTTTGCTGCAAATTGCTCATATAGAACTCATCACTGTACTGCTTTGAGACAGCTCCACTGGCTTGAACTGCCCAACCTCCTAACCTACAATCAGCTCTGCTTCTGTCATTCGATCTATTACCTCCCCAATAAGTGTCCGGCTCTCAAAAACCTAGTACAACATCACTCAGCCAAAAGGCCTCTTAGATCATCAAGCAAACTACTACTAGAAGTCACCAACAGCTACAGTAGCTTTGGAGATGCACTATATAGTTCAGTGGCTAACAAATGGAACTCTGTCCCCACTAGCATTCAAAACACATCATCCAAAGCCTCCTTTAAAGACCTCATTAGGCAACATCTCAGGAAAAGTTGGCAGTGCCATGATTGCTCCCCAGGCTAGTGAAAGTGGATAAGGTACACATACTACACCTAGAATACTTGATAATAGTTTTCAATCTTACTCACAAACACTGGCTAATCTACAATGTATGTACTGTACCTGTGTACTATGTATGTATTCTACCTATGTTCCAAATGTCAGCTGTACACCACAAATCTATTAATTACCTTTATTTTTAAATCAATATCTTTTTGTTTGTTCTCTCCACTGTAACTGTTAATGTGCTGCATACCACTGTAAAAACATGTCTTTTGTAATTTGTGTGCATACTGATCATCTCTAAATAACTAAATGTATCTGTAATTTTTCTATGTGGAGCTTTTCTCCCCAGGCCTCTGCTGAAAAAGGACCTTTTCAGCTCAGTCAGATACCCCCGGTTAACAAATGTAAAATAAAATAAATAAAAATAAATATATAGTTTTCAATAAGGAAAGTTGTCCAATAATTCAGAAAATATCTGTTTTCTGAGTTACTGGACAATTTCTCTTATAAACCCCAAGAAAGAAGAAATTGAAAACTATTGAAGTTCGGGTAGATAGTAGAGTCAGCCAGTGAGTGGAATAACCCATTTTCATAGTGCTGTAATTTATGTCCCTAAGGTAAGAAAATTGAAAATATAATATAAAATACTTCCAACTGTCAAAGTTTTGAACGTATGTTTCACTTTGAGAATGTAATCTCATTATAGTCAAAACATCCAATATTTTAATCGAAACATGTCGTGGAATATTTCTTTATTGAGAACAACAATAAATCAAAAAATGTAATCTGTATCCCAAATATTTTGTCTATTTTATGCAAAATGATCTTCTGAGAATAAAATGATCAATTTATGTATTTGTTTATAAGGTAGGCTCATAATAACAGCATGCTGCAATATGGGACAAAAATATAAAAATCCTCAAATTTATGATCCCCTTCTTAATTTGAGCAGTACAATCTAACAATTTTAAGAGTTTTTCATATGTTAATCTTGCATTTTATATTATAATTGGATGCTCCCCAGCTGATAGAATAGAGAAGTGAAAAAGGGACCCAGTCTCAAACTCAAATCTCAGTACTGGAGAAATGGCTAAGAATGGAAAACATTACATAGCTGGGGTCTTGTTTGTATTACCTGTAAAAAGAGGACAGTGTGCTACAGTGTGAAACCCTGTTAGTGGATAACGGTTTACTCAGCATGCTACCAGAGTGGCATTTTGTTTCTTTATCTACATTTAATAAAAACAGCCAAGGTTGCACACAATCTCAAGGATGCATAGATAAATGAATACAAAACCAGACACAGAAAATCCAGCATCTATTTCAAATATCAGGCCTTATTTTATTCATAACTCAAAGCAAAAAAGGACTGCAGGCCAAAATTTCTCCTAAATATCATCTTCAGTGCTTGATATTTGAACTGGATGGTAGATTTATATATATATATATATATATATATATATTTATATATATATATATATATATATATATATATATATGGTTCCCCTTCACATGACCGAATTTCTGTAAACTCGAAATTCATAAGCCAGAGGCCAGAATCTCGAATTTACAGAAACTCGAAAATGGGAAGGGGAACTAAAAAAAAAAAAACCAGACACCTTTCTAATGTTTTTGCAATGGGCCTCACCCCCCTGCACCCCTCACACCCCCCCCACTTAAATATTCCTACTCTGAGATCACACTACAGCGGAGGACAGGGAAATCTTCTGGTTTGCGCTATATGCGTAAGTGCAAACCAGAAGATTTCCCTGTCCACCACTATAGTGCGGTCACGGAACATTTAGATTTAGCTGCGAGGATGCAGGGGGACCTTGCCCCTTGCAAAAAGGTAAGTCAACTCTTTTTATTTTTAAGCCCTAAACTTCCCATTCACAATTTCGAGTGAATGGAAGTTCGAGATTCTGGGCTCGAGCTTATGGGTTTCGAGTTTCCATTCATTAGATCTTGTGAAGGGGAACTATATATATATATATATATATATATATATATATATATATATATATATAGATATATATATATATATATATATACACATGTGATTCTGAGTGTGTAAGTGTGAGCATGTGTAGTGCGAAATGCCAAACATTAATTTAATAGACATTCACTCTGAAGTACTACTGTAAGAAATGCCAAATACACAATTTTCCAAACTTACTTTTCATTGTTTTGTAGTCAGATTGTTTTGTGGGTATAATATTGTACATGCCAGTGTTCAGGTACTAGATTGTGTATGAACAGGTAAGTTCTCTTATTTGTTAAGTTAACGTATTGCAGGGCATTTTCTCCATGTACTCCAACAGCAACTCCTTTCGGCAGGGTGAGTTCTCCCTGCTTCTAGTTGGTGCATGGGGGAACAAAAAACCGTTTATTTTTTTATTTTTTTTAGTTTTTGTAATAATATTTAGTAAGTATTTAAATTATATGTATCAGTATGATGCATTTGATATTTGCTGCTGTAATGATACACATATACACACACACACACACACACACACATACACACACACATATATATATATATATATATATATACATCTATAGTATATATGGAGAGAGAGAGAAATGTATGTATTAATGTGTTCATAACATTCATTTAGGTTTGACAACCTTACTGCAAAGATGAAACTAACATGTTCACATGTAATGCTGTTATGGAGGAAGCATGTATAGTCACATGTCCATCTTCCAGTATGTGGGTGCACAGTTTCTGAAACAGAACAGGAGGCATCAAGTAAGTCATCTGGACTCTCACTGATGACCATCTGGTATTCCATCTCCTGGCAGAAAAGGTACAAAGCAACTAACAGTAGCACATGTTTGTCATATCTTATAATGAATGACAAACTAACAACCATTTCTAACACTTAAATGTAGAACTAGAAACGATAAAGATAGATCCTATAGCTGATTGCTACTTCTATGTTGCTAAAATGTAATAAATTGTTTTCTAGTCCAGAGGAGCTTTTCTCCCCGGGTCTCTGCTGAAAATGAGCCAAAAGCTCAGCCAGACTAACCCGGTTAACAAATGTAAAATAAATAAAAATAAATAAATAAAAACTAAAGAAAATTCTGAGAGTCAAGATAAAAGAAAACATTCTCAGCTTCTATATAAACATTTGCATTTTAAATCTCACTGTCTGACAACGACAAATAGTAGGAATCCCGAACAAAAAAAACAGAGTTAAAAAAGACTAATGAGAAACAGAACAAAATACAGCTTTAAAAATAATAAATCACAACCATCATAAGCAGAGCCAACAGAATAGATAAATCATAATCCAGAAAATGGATACAAAGTCCTAATGCTAAAACTTTGAGCCAGGCACACAAGAAGCCTTATTTCTGAAATAAATGTGAAAGTTTATTTTTGCTTGTTCTAAATTAAAAATTAGTGCCATCTTAATATCAAAGTATTTAAATATTTAAATATCTTCAATTTGATTTCTTTTACAGTTGAACTCTAAATATAGATACCAATCATAGTTATATAAATCATGGGTTTAATTTACTTGTTTCACTGTTAAACTAAATGTAGATGTTGCACCAGAATGGAGATAGAAGATGCCACACTAAGCCATGCAGTAAATGATGGCCCTATAAAATCCCACTCAAAGAAGAAAAGGATAACAGAGCAGTAATGAAAGAATCTACTGAAAAGAGCCAAATACCTTCGGATGATGATTTGTGGTGTGAAATAAACGCACACAGACAAGACGAACAGCTGTCACAAACCGCAAAAACAATGACAGCATGTTTCCTGACCAGAGTATTTTACAAAACTGATCTATGTCCTGAAATTGTAGAAAGAAAAATGTCTGTTTATAAGCTAATGTGAACAGAACATTTGCAAATTCTTGCTTCTAATCACTTTAAAAGGCATGGTATATGTATGTTTAAACACCATCAGTATAATAACCTGATTAGTCCATTTGAATGTTTGAACTACCCACTAGCACATTAGTTTTGTGTGTGTTTGTGCATGTGTGTGTGCATAAATGGGTGGAAGCATGCATGTGTATGTATAGAATTTCATATACTTGCTTCTTTGGTGCATCATACTGAAAAAATATTATGGAAACAGGAAGCAAAGCATATATTGATACCTTACTAATCATCTTATATTACTCAGAGTGAACTTTTTCATGTGTTTGTTTAAGATGGCTTTTACTTTAAGCTCCTTTTCATACATTTGCTAATTGTTTTACTTCTTCAGTCATAGCAAAACTTGACTCACCGTATTAAACACCTTAGTAAGAGTAAGCAAAAGGATGCTGGGTAAAGACATGATCCATATCAACTGCCCTAGTCATTACTGGATAAAATCATGATCCATAGCAACTGCCCTAGCCATTGCTGGATAAACCCATGATCCACAGCAACTGCCCTAGCCATTGCTGGATAAACCCATGATCCACAGCAACTGCCCTAGCCATTGCTGGATAAACACATGATCCACAGCAACTGCCCTAGTCATTGCTGGATAAACCCATGATCCATAGCAATTGCCCTAGCCATTGCTGGATAAACACATGATCCATAGTAACTGCCCTAGCCATTGTTAGCTAAACACATGATCCACAGCAACTGCCCTAGCCATTGCTGGATAAACCCATGATCCACAGCAACTGCCCTAGCCATTGCTGGATAAACACATGATCCATAGTAACTGCCCTAGCCATTGCTGGATAAACCCATGATCCATAGTAACTGCCCTAGCCATTGCTGGATAAACACATGATCCATAGTAACTGCCCTAGCCATTGCTGGATAAACATATGATCCACAGCAACTGCCCTAGCCATTGCTTTCCCATTGCAAGAAACATCCCAAACTACTCTTATACTCTTTTTTTTTTTTAAGCAGATCTGCAGCGCTTCCCATTAGAGCTAAGGTATACAAATTTTTATTTTACAGGTTCTGAATGAAGTCTAATGAGATACAGAAAGAAACTATAAAAAGAAACATGTTCACACTGAGTAAAATTCTGCATTCAAAAAACAGTACTCGTTTCATACATACATACTTACAATGGAACCAATCAAGTGATTGTAATCCATATGAACTGTATGTGCCTTTCTATAAGGTATGGATATGTAAACATTTTGATTATTTTCATTGAGACATCCCCTACCCAGATATAAATTGCATCACCTCAGACTCTCACATAGATCCAGTATCTCTCAGCTATTCACCTCAGTACAACACCTGCTTTCTTGTGAATTATTATTTTTTTAATTTATTGCATTTTGTTAGATGAAGTCATAGATAACATTAGTTTTATAAACATGTTCATTCATAACCACGGTACACATATGATTAACAAATGAATAAATCTGCAGATTTTAAAGTTCTAAAAGTTCTAATTAATACTATACAATAAATACACACACACACACACACACACACACACACACACATGAATAACAAATAAAACTACAGATTGTAACATTGCATTTAGTACTGTAAAATAAATGACAAATTAACAGTATCCAATTGCATAATAGGATAGGTTGCTGTTGTGTCTTTCGGCTTTTCCCGATTAGGAGTCGCCACAGCGGAACTCTGGTCCACTAATGACTGGCAGTAGATTTTTACTTGCCGGCCCTGACGTACAACCTTCAACAAAGGTACACCCATTCACACATGTCTCCACACAGAAGATGCTCTAGCTGAGAAGCGAACAGGACAACATCTTACTATGAGGCGACAGCACTACCGCAGCACCACCACCACGTAATAGGATAAGTATGTCTAGGAAATCTCCTGAAGTATCCAGTCCTAGTGATATTTCTAATCTAAATTGGGACTCAGGTCATATATATAGTGTTTAGAATGAAAATAAATACTTCTTAGAATACTCCAGACAAAATAGAAGAAACAGCATCAGTCAATCCAAAAGGAAAAACCACTTTAATGACAAAACACAGCAGAGCTTTCGGACATAATCCTTCTTCAATACTATTACGATTATGTCCAAAAGCTCTGCTGTGTTTTGTCATTAAAGTGGTTTTTCCTTTTGGATTGTCTGCTTGCAGTACTTTGGCACTTTTGATATTTGTTTGTTAGAAACAGCATCAGTCCCAGGCCAGCTAATTTAAGTGTGGACAATGCTTTACAGAGGGCCAAAAAATGCTTAAAGCATGAAGAACTCAGGTCATGCAGTACCAAATATGATTGTACCAACATTTTTAGGCAGTGTTTAAACCACAGAAAGTCACTGAAGTGCATACAGCACAGAGGGTAATATGGTCCTATCTGGATGAATCATTCAGTATCTGAGATGCATAATTGGAATATACTGGAGGTGGTCAGTGCCACCTTTAACTAACCCAGTTACAGTAATGCAGTACGAACAACACATGCCAATGAAAGTAAGATCTTCACGAGGAATTAAATGTTTCATTTTATACATGTTCCTCAAATACTAATAATGAGAGCTAATCACGTCTGGTCCTCCTGTGGCTTATAGCTACTAAGGATCATCCTGGGACTCTGTACTGCAGACATGAACTTAAGCCTGTCCTTTCCAAAATAATGATGGCTGTCCGGGAGAACCCACCCAAGAAGTAAGAAAAGCACTAAGGAAAATGAAGTTAGGGAAAGCAGCAGGTGCAAATAAGTTCATGGAAGACATATTCAAGATGCTGGGCAAGTCAGGCAAGAAACAGCTCCAGACAGCACTCATAGCAGTTTGGAGAGAAAAGTGTATCCCAGATGATTGGAAAATAAGCATATTAGTGCTAGAACAAACGGGACATTCACAGCTGGGGGCAGTATAGAGGCATCACAAATCCTGTCACACTGCATGAAAGTTCTAGAGAGGATGACTGATAAATGAATACACAGAGTAGCAGAAAGTAAGATGAGAAATGAGCAAGTCAGACTGTGTCACGATGCAGCACAACTGATCCAATGTTTGAAGTTAGACAGACAGCTGAGAAGAAACTAAACATTATGAAAGACACCAACTGGACATTCCTAGACTTGGAAAAAGCATAGACATGATCCCAAGAAATCTGATTTGAGCAGCCCTACAATGGTTAGAAGTCCCAGAAATGTTGGTATGTAGAAGAGCCCAATGGCATAAATATGAACTCACAGAAAGGTTATTAGTGGGAGGCGGTTTGTATCAGGGTTCATCTCTGAGCCCACTGCTGTTTATGCTGTTGGTGGGCTACATTAGCAAACAGGTCAAAGGGGAAAAAAGTAACAAATGTACTGTATGCAGATGATGTGGCATTACAGGCAGACTATGAAGAAGGGAAATGGAATGCAAAACTGAAGCCAAATAGAATGAAATTGAGTACAGATGAAAACAGTCGTAATGGCAGCAAAAGAGAGAAATAATAATAAGATGAAAATTAAGGTAGAATGGAACAGGTTAACAGCTTTAAGTATCTGGGAGGGATGGTCGTTAAGGTAACAGGAAGTCTGAATGAGGAGGTCAATCAATCTGTATATAACATGTTAGTTATACCTTGTCTTTTTTGGGTGAAAAAACTCTGAAGATGCTCCAACTGCTGCAAGTGCCTAGTGAGGTATATGTCAAAGGGTGCATTGTACTTGATTACTGGTCTGATGAGAGCCAAGTACAGTGGTACTATGACACCCTTAGATCTAGATGTCATGCCCTTACTTATAAGTTGAGCCACAAAGAAGGATTTCCTCACCACTGCAGACACATGGTGATCAGAGAACAGATTGCTATCTGAGTACCCAGATTTTTCACCACTGGGTCCACTCTTGGGGGGGGGGGTTCTATGTGCTATCACTGTTGTAAATTGTAGGGCTATTTGATTTCCCAAAGGGTATTATTATTATGCACTTCTTTGCATTTAGTTTGAGGCCATGGCCCTGACACTAATCATTAGTCTGCGTCAGTCCTTTCTGTAGGATATCAGCATCATTTGGGGAGTTGGTGATTTCCCCCAGTTTGCAGTCATCAGTAAACATAGTCTGCCAAAGGTCATCTACATTTGCCTTGACATCTGAAAAGTATATCCCAACAAAAGGGTGCCCAGCACTGAGCTCTGTGGTACTTCACTGGTGACTGGCCTCTTGCTGGATGTGGATTCCCTCAGTCTAATAACATGTCCTATCCATGAACCATTTGGCTATCCATCTAGTGATGTAGAGGTTTATGACCAATTTTGTAAGTTTTTCTATAATACCCAAGTGTGGTATTGTATCAAATGCCTTGGTTAGGTCAAGGTAGATGGTAGACACTGTCTTACCCTCATACATGGCCTTGGTGACCTTCTCAATGAAGTTCACCAGACTGAACAGGCAGGACCTGCACATGGTAAAGTCAAACTGGCTGGGGTCTAGAGTCTGGAGATTTCCTATGCCATTGTTAATCAGGTCCATGATTATCCTTTCAATAGCCTTGCATATGAGACTAGTCAGACTTATGGGTTAGTAATTTCCTGGATTCATTGATGCCCCCCCCCCTCCTTGTGCAGAGGGATGACTGTTCCTGTCCCCCATTCCACTGGGACAAACCCTGTCTGGAGGCTGTAGTTAAATAGAAATCTCAGTGCATCCACTAGGTCAAGTTTCAAGGTATTCCCATTGATGACATGTTTCTATTTCTAGCCTTAGAGAGTACACTGACAGCCTGCTCTTCTGTGATAACAGGCAAAGAATGGTCGGGGGTATTTCATGAGAAGTGACCAAACGTGATGAGGTGGTGAAATATTAATTGAAATTATTGGGCAGCAGATTTGCCATTTCTTCTTGCTGAGCATAGGTAGAGCCATCTGCAGCCAATTCAGCACATTGTTGAGTGTTTCCATTAAGATTTTGGACATAACAAAAATGCTTTGCTGTTATCCTTTGTTTGGGAGACTTTTTTTAGTTTCACATTTAGCTTTTGAAGGCTTAACTAGTTCTTTGATTTCCCTGTTGAGACTAATGAGAGATTTTTTTCTCTGATGTGCACCCTCTCACTTACTTCTAGACAGGGATTTCTTCCTTCTGTTGTATAGTCTATTTATGCCAGTAGCTTTTGAAGACTTGACTAGTTCTCTGATTTCCCTGTTGAGACTAATGAAAGATTTTGTCTCTGATGTGCACTCTCTCACTTACTTCTAGACAGGAATTTCTTCCTTCTGTTGTATAGTCTATTTATGCCAGGGATCCACCAGGGTGACTTGCTTTTTCTGGCTAGACTTGGTCGTACAGGACATTCAAGTATACTTCTGCATAGGCTTCTATATTTTCGAGATTAGGTGGTGCCTTAAAATTACCTATGCTATCACTTAATAGAAGGTAATTTACCTTGGAAAAATCTTTAGGGTTTTAGGGTTTCATAGGGGTTCTACCATTACATTTATTTCAAAGGAGACCAATTTATGATTCAATCTTATCAATGAGGACATTATCCCTCGAGGAGGGGCATGCAGTGCTCCACTATGTTTGTGAGAACTATGTCAAGGATTTTTGAGCCCCTAGTGAGAGTGTACACCAGCTATCCTAGAGCATTTACATTGACAAAACCAGGAATCTCTGAGTCTGCATTTTAGTGGCCGTGTATGTTTCCCACTTTATGGACAGGTAGTTAAAATCACCCATGAGTAGAGTATTGTGTTGAATGGTAAGTGATTCTAGTAACTTCGGGTATGCAGAGTGGTTTTCTTGGTTCATGGTTTGGGACCACTAGCCAGAGATGATATGGTGAGGGATTTTTCCTATGGTCAGATGCATGGAGTAGCTCAAGTGAGTCATCCTTTTTGGCCAATCTTGAGGTGTGATAATTTTTTTATGTAAATTGAAACACCTCCTACTTTTGTTTTTTTTTTCCCTTTTCAGAGGATGGTCTGAATGTGTGATAGGTATTGTAGCCATGAAGTGCCAGGGTGCTTTACACAGACTTGAACTAGGGCAAGGACAGCTTCCAGGGAGTGCAGTTTTTTGTTAAGGCTCCTAGCATAGAGCAGCACTACTTTCAACTTGAGATTAGAAGAATTTGTAATGTTGGTAATTCTGATGGTTTGGTACTGCCCAAAAAGACACTACAAGGGTGGTTAGTGCCTTGGCAGTATTTGAAAGCCTTGCAATGACAGGTGCTGACCATGTCTGACAAAGCAGCATGGTGTGTTGATCATGTTGTCCCAGGCTGACAAACACTAGATCCCCTCGGAATGACACCAGTAACTTAGCCAATTATTGAATTCAATCATTTCTTGGTTGTATTGTGGTTTCATTCTTGACATGGGTAGAATGCTGCTCAATGCAAGGCTCATACCTGCCTGGGACACTTATTCAGAGAGGTCCATAATGTCTGTATACAGTCCAGGGAGGTATGTCATTCACATCCACATGGACTATTACTGTGTCATAGTGATACTTGTGGTTAAGTGACTTGAGTGTCTGCGTAATGTGGCAAATCCTGGCCCCTGCCAGGCAACTGAATGCAACCTTCACTTTATCCAACCTTGTGACAGGGGCATCCATGTATCCCACGACGGAGTCTCCTATGACCAAGACATTTGAATGTGTGGAGTTTTGCCTTAGGGGCTTGTTTGTGGAGACACTGTGATGTGTATTTTTATGTGTAGTGGTTGGTGTTGCCTTGGTTTTGTTTGCATGTGGTTTCTGAGGGCAGTATACAGGAGGCCTCCAAGGTTTTGGTAAGTTAGTTGTCAGTATCTCAGTATATGTGGGTTTACATGTCAAGACCTTATTTAGTGAGAGAAATGATGTGTGTGTGCTGCAAACCTGTTTGTCATTTGATTTGTCTGTGAGAATTCTGTCTCAATTTTCATAGTGTAACTACATCTCTCACATACTGTGTTTGTTTCAGGATTTAGTGGCTATCAGTACACATGAGACCATTCGTTTATTGCCTCAGGATGCCCATGTTCACCAGGCTAGCCACAGAGTTAGCAGAAAAGTGCCTATCCATGATTTCAGTTTTTTTTTACTATGGATTTAACCAGGGAGAAGAGTGGGTAGATTTAACTAAACTGACAAGACAGCACACAGATGAAGAATGGGTGCTATACTTAATGTAAACTGTAGCGATCAAATAGGCAATGCTGCTCTGTGTGCAACTCAGATGTCCTAGAGCAGTAGGGGTACTAGGGGAGGTTGCAGAGATAGTTATTCTAAGGGAAATTTTAACTTGAAAGTGCTTCCATCTATACAGGGTACTGCTAACCGTCACTGTATGAAGAGCAGCCTAGTGTAAACACTGGGCTTATATAGGATCAGAAAAGCCAGTTTTACAACAGCAAGGCCTACAGATCAATCAGAAAAACACACAATAAGCTTTCAGCCAGCAGCCCTCAACTCAGATAGATTTGCTTCATCACACTTTTGCCACAGGAGTGCAGTCAGAAAACCATCTTATGTAAAAATGTTGGTTTTAGATCTCAAGTGCAGGGAAATTGCACAATCTAGATACCACAATCCTGTAAAACTAGCAGATAAAATGTAATTAAGTACTACAGCAGCAGTGGAAACAGTTCAGCTTTGAAACTAAAAACGTGTGAGAAATGTAACAGATAAAACAGGATTCTTATAGGATACAGTAAAAATAATGAGCAGAAGTGCAAAATGATACTTTTGTCATTCTTTTAGCAGCTCCAGTTAGAGAGGAGGTCTAGAGTAAGGTTGCATATGTACAAAACAGAACAAGGGGCACTTTTGCCTTACATACCAAAATCATTGGCTAAACAGTTAATGAAGTACAACCATCAGTTACTTGGCCATTTAGGCTTCTGGAAACTTTGGCCTATCATAAAACA
Source organism: Protopterus annectens (assembly GCF_019279795.1). Lineage (NCBI taxonomy): Eukaryota > Metazoa > Chordata > Ceratodontiformes > Protopteridae > Protopterus > Protopterus annectens. The sequence goes on along the minus strand of NC_056739.1, from coordinate 1,325,608,600 downwards.
TACATTTTGAAATCCTCAGCTAAAAACACTATGTAAAGAAATACAAGAGGAATGTATAATATGTCCACAGACAAACCCTAAATTAAAGAAACCTCAGTTGCAAAGAGTGCCAGTTTCAGAGGGAGCATGGTACAGTACACAGATACATTTTGCAGAACCTATTTCCCCAGCAAAAAAAAGGGTACCGATATTTGTTGGCAGCAGTAGATACCTTTCCCAAGTGGGTGGAGGCTATTCCCACTACAGACATGACAATAAAAGTAACAGCATCTGCATTATGGAATAACATTTTTTCACACTGGTGGGTGGCCCCAGATCATTAAATCTGACAATGGTACTCAATTCACAAGTCAGGTTATGAAGGAAGTTTGTAACCTGTTAGGGATACAGCTAAGATTTAATGTTCAATATCACCCACAGTCTAATGAATTGGCAGAAATCAATGACACCATTGAGGTGAAACTTACTACAGCTTGTATAGGGAATGGGCTTAACTGAATCATTCATTTCCCAGCTATTTTGCTGGGAATAAGGGTATCACCCAATCTCAAATCAGGAATCTCACCTTTTGAATTAATGACAGGAAGAAAATGACATTAAATTTTCCTTTTGACCAATTTCAAAAATCACAGTCTTCTTATTTCACTGTAATACATCACCAGGCTTGGTTACAGACTTTACAGAAATCCATCAATAACATGAGTCAATTCCATACAAGCAGCATGTGCAAAATGCTAAGAAACCCAGCTGACACTGTACAGTTAAAACAGGGTCAACAGCTCATGATGAAGCGATTTGTGTTTGGGGGCTGTTTTGCCTCAAACTGAAAAGGACCATACACTATAGTGAAATATGTACAGCCATCAGTATATCAAGTCAAGAAAAGTAATACGAATCACAGATACAGGAAATTTAAAATTGTGCATATTAATCAATTAAAGCTTGTTAAAATTATAGATGTAAATTAAAAAAATTGATACTGTTTTTTGTACTTTGCAGGTCATGACACAAAATACATTGCCAACTGCGGATCTGTAAATATTTTGACAACGTGTTGTTATTCAAAATGCATACTTTTCAAAAGCAGTCATCTGGCCTTGCACAGGAGATGGGGAAGGGGGTCTGGATAGCCTAATTGTACAAGGGACACAGCAAAGGACGTTGGAACTTTAGGGAGGCCTTTCTAATACCTCAGCAGTGACTTGAGATGATGGAGTGTAGTGCTCACTCTGGTATTATTGAGTATTTTGCAAGGTCTGGGATGGTCCATTGATCCATTAAACTGGTTTACAAGCAGAATTACAGCTGAAGACTGCAAGTAACTGAAAAAGTTTATGTGTCAGAAAATGAAACCTTTACACCTTATTGTTTTTTAATGTTTCTTTAAATATAAAAGCGTATCAATGGTATAGAAGTAATAATAAATTGTTTGCATGGGATGTAATTAATGTTACAGACTTTTTTAGTAGACAAACAGCTTGCAAATCAAATGTACATTAATTTATCTCAAACATCTGAAGGAATATTTTCTTTAAATGTGACACAAGTATGTATGGTAGATGCAGCCATGTAGACTAGTGACATCACAATATCAAGTTTTACAAGCTGAGTTTCAAGTTCAGGTTCTGAACTTATCACCTGATTAAAAAAGTGCTGACATGGGACACATTACCTGGCTCAATCAGTTTCAGAAACCACAGAATTAACACTGACTATCAGGATACTATGCAGGTTTTAGATACATCACACATACATCAGAACTTGAACTTAAATACTCTAAAAGTTATAAATCTAGGTGATGGGGTAATCACTTGAACAGGTATATTTCCTACATAGAGAGCTGTTAAAGCTATTTAAAAAATTGCATAAATTAAAATAATTACTGGAAGTATTAGCTAATAGTACTTTTGAGAGCATAAAGGACATCACTTTAAGAATGACCATGACCAGATAAAAGTAAATCTATCAGGACACATTTGCAGAATATAAGTGATGTAATGACCAAGATCCAAAATATTAGTCACACAAGGATGGATTAACTTGCAAACCTATTCCATGGTTGGGGTGGGACACTTTTAAAATACATTACAATAGTTATATTAATTTTAATAGCACTAACTGTTATAGTGTCGCTTTGCAGACTGCTTTACAAAATCTTAGTAAAAAGAGGCATAAAGTCCATATATTCAAACCAGGTTACAGTAGTTAGTAATACAGATATGATATATTTATAAGGTAGCTACAAAAAAAGTCCCTGTAAACTTTTTCAGGAACCTCAGAAGAATCTGTTACACTGAGGGCTTTCACTTTAAAATAGCTGTTAGGCATAAGGTAGAATAAAAGGTAGAATAGGTCTAAAACTATAGTGTCAGACTTGTGTTTCATTTATGCATACATTTTAGGAAAAGACAGTTCAGCAGAAGAGAAGGAATCTAGCTGGCTAAGCATGAGATGTGCAGAAATAATAGTTCTCAGGGCAATGCTACAGAATGTTCTTTTCTCAAGGGGAAGATATCAGTACTTGCAATGGAATGCTAGATAATGAGGCTGTTAGGCCATGGTAGGTTCATAGGTTCATAGGTGTGTACTAGGCTAATGGCCCTGGAGCCTTTACAAGCCTAGCCCATAGAAGTGCCCTGGCATCGTGACGCCCGACATTAGTTCCCAGTGCCTATCAAGTAGAACCACTGGAGTGATTCCCGGGGTGAACTTTCTATTACCCATCCACTCATCAAGATTTCTCTTGAAGAGGATCAGCAAGGTGCTCTGCCTGACATGTATGGGAAATCTATTCCACAGCATGGGCAGTCTCTGGGTGAGGAACCTATCCCTCCAGCATGTTCTGCTGATTGTGGTAATGAGGTTGAAGTCTCTGGAGCGTGTGGTGAGGAGGGATTGGGATTTCTTTAGATGTAGTATTTCTAACAAAGCTGGGTCAGACATGGCTTTGTATGTCAAGCAGAGATCGCCTCTAAGTAAGCGATATGAGACAGAGAATAGTTGGAGTCTTTTGAGTCTGTTTGTGTAGGACATGTTTAATGCCTAGGATCCTCTTCGTGAGGTACTTCTGTCCCCTCTCCAGCTGTTGCAGGTGTCCAAGTGAGAGTGTACACCAGCTATCCTAGAGCATTTACATTGACAAAGACCAGGAATCTCTGAGTCTGCATGTTAGTGGCCGTGTATGTTTCCCACTTTATGGACAGTGTTGGATAAAAACAAATGATAACACACAGGAGGCTCAGATGCAAAAAAACTTTACTAGTGTACACCAGGAGGCAAAATACCATACAATACAAGTATAGAGTTTTGTCTGACATGATACAGGAAATGTACTATGTTATATAGTCATACATTCAAGCTGTGCCCACTTCACTGACGTGGTCAGTCACAGGGCACCTACATCACTATGGTCTACAATATTCTATTCATAAGAAAAAGCTGATGTTATACTTTTTAAAAGTTTTCCCATGAGAATAATACAGCCTTGCAAAGCACCTGGTCAGTTATAATGTCTTTCTGTAAATGTTACTCTTTCAAGGTTTCAGTCCCGCTCGAACACAATAGTCAGTTCAGTCTTGTAATACACTTCTTTGTTCTTCTCGCAACATTACTTTTAGCAGCTGTGCTTTATCTCTGATAATATTCGCAAGGCCAACCATCTCAGAGGAAGGAAGAAAGATTTTCAATGCTTTATACATTCATTTTCCTGACCCAGCAGATAATCATTAGTGAAAAACATAAGCTTGCTGAGCTGGCTACTGCCAGGGTCAGAGTTCAAACACACTGCAGCTCCAAAGCTTCAAGCAATTACATGTAAGATCATTCTTACTGCCATATTGTAAAATAGAATAAAACGCATTACATACTATTTGCTTTTAAGCTAGCACTTTATATATGTTCAAATACATATTTTTCTAACATTTTCCTCCCTTTTAATACTTTTTATTCTATTCAGAAACATAAACAATATCATATCGTTCCCTAGCCTTCTACTTTAAGGAATTTCAACTAGGCAAGTCATTTGGTTTATATTTCGGAAAGAGTTTCATTTGGAACCAATAGCTCCAGTTCAATGTCTTGGTACAAAGTCTCAGTTACAGATACATCAACAAATTCTCTGACTAATCTTTTCATACAGAGAATCCCACAACAGACACATGCTCCTAATAAGAGCAGACCAACACAAATAGCAATCAAAATATTCATTAGGATTGAACCCCACCCACCAAATAGACTCTGGAAAAAGTTTGTCAGTGGGTTTGGGCCTGGTTCAGTCATGGCCGATACCTGCTGTATTACCTCTAGGTGATCATTGATCTCATGTTGATTGTCTGGTATGAACGCACAGCATTCTTCTTTGATAAGCGCGCACGTACCACCTCTCACCACTAGGGTGAAGTCAAGAGCCATTCGATTTTGTAGCACAACAGTTCTCATTGCATTCAGTTCATCAGTCACAAGTTCGAGAGCGGAAAAAGTTGCATTACTCATTACTTCGAGAAGCTTCGACAGTTTTCTCAGCTCCCAGATCGATTTGACTGCTCCATAGGCTGGGAATATTCCAGCCCAGGATATAACACTGTCACTCATGTCCATATGAGTCAATTTTTCTTTATCTTTCACGGAATGATGATCCTTCCAGCCAGCTTCGATTTTTCCCACTGGATTTACAGGTTTTCCGATTGAATTTTCAGGTTTTTGGGCTACATCTCTTACATTTCGTATCTTACCTAGAGGTAACTCTGCAGTATGCCTTATGGCCGGAACCAGATAACCCAAAAAACAACTGCCGGACCAATTCTCAGGTAGCCATTTGTATGCTTTTATCCCACAAACAAAATAACAATTTTCTACTTTAGTACTGATGCGGGTTAACTCTGAGTGAAACATTTTCTTGTCTATAACAGACAATTGTTTATGCAACTCAGGATTTTTCTGCACATCTCTTATTGTTGTTTTCATTAAGCTCAAATATGAATCATAATTTGTGCTACAACTAGTAGTTTTATCTTTAGCCTTAATATAGCATTTATAAGATACAGTTATGTTACAGTTACTCCAACCCACTTGGAGTGTATCATTTTTATAGAAACAAACAATTCCTTTCTGTGTAATAGGCAAATACAATGCAATCTTGTCCTGTGATCTCACAGAACCTGTATCAAAAAGTACGTTTTCCCAAGTCTCATTTATCCCCAAGGGGACAGCGGACATCAACAGCCCTCCATATGCTGTTGGTATAGCAGTACAAACCCAGCAGTTTGAAATGTTCATAGTCTCTACATATACATGCTTCATAGCCAGGTATGTGTTAAAGTTTGGATGCCAGTCTATAGACAGTTCATCACGTTTTTCCACTTTCATTTGTGTGGTTATATGCAGGAAGAACCACAACAAGAGGAAAGTCACCACAATCATAGTCAACAGATGTATAGTTAGCAAGATGGTTAAACAATATCTTCAGGGTTGGTTTGTATTTTTACTCATTTTGCTCTTGGTCATCCTGCCTTTGTTGTGTATCAGTCACAAAATGTTTATCAAGCTGAAAATTCTTTACCGGTTTACAGTGCGTCAGGTGGACCCAGGACGACCTCTCAGCAACTTTGACTGCAGTAGGCGTCGCCAACAGTACCTGGTACGGACCTTCCCACTTCGGACTTGTCCAGTTCTTCTTCTTTATGACCTTCAGCCACACCCAGGACCCAGGGGTCAGCACCGCTTCTGGTCTGGTCTGTTCTTTATCTGAAAAAGAGTTCAACTGCAAAACAGTTTTATTTGTTAACAGTTTCCTCATGTAACTAGCTAATGAGCTGTCAGCCTCTAGCTCTGCAGGCATGAGAGCTTTCCACTGTGGCACATAATATGCCCTTCCAAATATCACTTCAAAGGGGGTCAAACCCTTTACATTTGGAACTGTTCTCATGCTCAGCAGTGCCAAAGGCAAACAGCAAATCCAATTTTTCTGTGTTTCATTTATTAACTTTCTCAACTTGCTTTTCAAACTTCCATTGTACCTTTCCACCAGTCCTGCAGACTGTGGGTGGTAAGCACAATGATTCTTTAAGGAGATCCCAAAGAATCTCCCAAGTTGCTGAATTGTCTGATTAACAAAGTGTGTCCCATTGTCACTATAGATTCTTTCCGGCATGCCAAATCTAGGAATTATTTCTTTTATTAGGGCCTTTGCCACTGTTGCCGCATCCGGATTTTTTGTTGGAAAGGCTTCTACCCATTTGGAAAACATGTCTATAATCACTAAACAATATTTTTTCCCTTCACATTTGCTCAGTTCTATGAAATCCATACAGATAGTATGGAACGGATATGGTGGTATAGGAAAACTCCCTTGCTTGGGTTTAAATGCTCCTTGTGCATGATGTTTGTTACAGATATGACATGCTCCACAAAATTTTTGTGTAAAGTTTGTGAATCCATATGTTTGGAATATTCGATTTACTAACTGTACCATCCCCCCTGTTGAGACATGGCTCTGCCCATGGCTCAACAAAGCTGCATATCTAAATAAATTAGACGGCAATATTGGCTTTTTCTCTTTGGAGATGTACAGTCCATTTTCGAGGGTTGCACCTCGTTTCTCCCATTTCTGTTTCTCAGCTTTTGTAGTCAATGTCTGCATCATTTTTAACATTTCTAAATCTAAAATCTCAGAGGGTTGTAATTCCTCAGTTAAAAGTAGAGTTTCTGAGTCTGAGGCTGCTTGTTTTGCAGCTGCATCAGCTTTTGCATTTCCTTTCGAAATTGCATCCTGCTGTTTTGTATGAGCTAAACATTTACAAATAGCTACTTTAGCAGGTAACTGAAAAGAATCTAACAAGTTCAAAATAAGTTGCGCATGATTAATCGGTTTGCCAGTAGATGTTATCATTCCCCTATTTTTCCATTGCTGTGCAAAAACATGCACTGTAGAGAAAGCATACTGACTGTCAGTATATATGTTTACACATTTGTCTTTCGCTAGAGTGCAAGCCCGTGTTAAGGCTATCAATTCTGCTGCTTGAGCAGACAGGTTATGCTGTAAGGGTTGGGCTTCTAAAATCTCTGTATCTGTGACTACTGCATATCCCACTAGATTTTTCCCTGTAGGACCCTTTCTGCATGAACCGTCCACATAAAATGTCACCTCGGCATCATCCAAGGGCATATCAGTGAGGTCTTGTCTTGGCAAAGTTATTTGCTCAATTTCCTGTAGGCAACTGTGTGGTGTGCCATCCACAGGAGTTGGAAGCAACGTTGATGGATTTAATGTTGTACAATGTTCAATTACCATATGAGGTTGGCTCAGCAGTATGGTCATACATGAAAGATGTCTAGCAGGAGATAGATATGCTATTTTTTTTTACAGTAAAATTATCGCGACTGCATGAGGCACTCTCAATGTGAGAGGGTGGAATAGCACCAATGAGGCCGAAGCCTGTACTGCCATTGCAGCTGCGACTACTGCTTGCACACAGTGAGGCAATGATTGTGCCACTGGATCTAACTGTGATGAATAGTAAGCTATGGGGCGTTGCTTATTCCCATGCTGTTGCATCAAGACTGACGTCATGTATCCCTGTTTGCAATCTACGGTTTGAAAAAATCTTTTGTGGTCATTTGGAAGTCCTAAAACTAGTGATGAAGCTATCAATTGTTTTAGTCTGCAGAAAGCTGTTTCTGCTTCAGGTGTCCATTGTAATACATCTTGCGCTGCCATTGGAGTTTTATATATTAAATCAGCCAATGGAGCAGATTCTAAAGCATAGTTTGATATCCAGCTTCGACAAAAATTAGTCGTTCCCAAGAAGGACATCATTTCCTTCTTGGTTGCTGGTTTGGGTGCCTGTAAAATCGCTGTTTTTCTGTCTTCGTCTAGTATTCTACCCTCATTGGATATTACATATCCTAGGTATCTAACCTGTTTTCTCCAAAGTTGTAACTTACTTTTGTTTACTTTGTGTCCTTGTGCTGCTAAAAATTTCAATAATGCTATCGTATCCTCCCTGCATTGCTGTTGGGTAGGGGCTGCTAGCAAGATGTCATCTACATAAAGTAGAATCTTTTTTTTTCAAAACAGGTTTATTGTTTTAACATATAAGAGAAATATCATAACAATTTTATACAAGTAATTAAAAATAGGTATTATTATAATATTCAACAAAACAACTAAAGTATTTACAAAGACATCCACTACAATCAGATCAATTAATTAAACTAAAATACCATGCTATTGAAATTAAAATTTTTTTAACAAATTTTGTAAATTATCCCATACAATAAAATAAGATGTTTTTCTATTTGTTCTAGTCCTAATTGTGTTTATTTCCATATGGCACACTATATTCATAACATTTTTAAATTCATTGAACGAAGGAGGTGTATCTGAAATCCAATTTCTAGTTATTATTTTCCTAGCCACTGCTAGAATAGACCATAACAAGGGAAGCTTAACCTTTTAACACTTTGAGGTACAGGTGTGTTGAATAATATAAGAGATTTAGAAATAATGAAATTATCTGTAAAAGAGCCTGCAAAAATTCATTAATTGACTTCCAGTATTCTTTCAATTTTATACAGTCATAAAACATATGAGCCCAGTCAGCATTAATTTCTACATTACATCTCTTACATAGATTATCTTTATTATTTATTTTATTCATCATCAAAGGTGTATAAAAGATCTATGTAAAAATTTCCATGTATAAAGTCTCCAGACAATGGAAGACGTAGTTCTATAAGCAGATTCCAATATATATTGTTTATCTTGTTGATTTGGTGGGTCCCCATTAATAGAAGTGAAATAATTCCAGTATGAATCTACACTGTAAAAGTTTCTTGTCTGATAACTTTATGTATGTATGAAAGTTTACCTTTATCAGAAACTTTATGTTGTAAATTTAATATCAAGTAATCAATCAGTGTTGGAATAGATTCTTTAACAGTTATAGACATTAAATCTATTTTGTTAATGAGATGTTGTCTAAAGGTCTGAACCTCTAACCAGCAAGTTTCTCTTAGATCAAATTCTTGTTTTAAGAAATCTAGATTTTTAACTTTATTATCAGATATCAACTGATACCAGTACTTTAGATCATTATCTATAGCTAAATGAGTTCCTTCAGAAGTAGATGACAAAAGCATACCCTGAGTATACATTATAGGAAATACAATAAAATTCCATTCCCTATACTTAGGGTGCATGAATATAAAGTTACGATAACTAATAATAATATTTAATGGGTAACAAACCATATGTTTAGGTGTAATAGGTGAAGTACAAAATTCCTTTAGTAACCATAACATGGAGTTATTTACAATCATATTTTTATGTGTTAAGGAGATTTTCATGGAGTGTATACTAATTAGCTCCCAATAATCTTTCCATTTTGTGACATATGACTGATCTATTAATAAAGTAATAACTTTTACAATAGAAGAGATAGTATATAAATTAAAGTCTGGAAAAGAAATACCCCTTGAGACCAGCTATTAGTATGTTTCTTTAATGCAATCCTAGGTCTATTAGGTGCCCATAAGAAATTTAACATTAGTGTGTTCAGTTTCTTGATAATTATTTTTGTAGGAAGTATTATTGATTGTATTAAGTATAAAATCTTGGGGAATATTATCATTTTAATAATTGTAAGTCTCTCCTCCATAGTAAAAACATATTATTCCAGGTATTAAAAGATTTTGTATATTAAGAAAACAGGAATTATAATTATTATATATAATAGATTTAATATCTTTAGATAGTATTATACCTAAATAAGTTATCTGACCTGAATTGGGTACATATTTAGTAAAATCACTAATGAGAATATTTTTTGTGTATATATAGGTAGTATTTTAGTTTTTCTTCATTGAATATTAAACCAGAAATACTTTTAAAATTCATCATGTTATCAAATAGAGACTGTATAGAAGAATTAGATCCTGCTGATGTAATTAGAACATCATCTGCAAAAAGTTGAATTTTGGATGTTGTATTTTCATCTATTTCAAAACCCTCTATGTCAGTACTGTTTCTGATCAAATTAGCCCAAGGCTCCATTACTAAAGTGAATAATAGTGGAGAAAGTGGACATCCTTGTTTTGTACCTTTAAGAATGGGTATTTTTTGTGAAACATATGTTCCTACCTTAATATAAGCCAACGTTCCTTTGTATAAATGTTCAATTAGATTTACAAATGCATCTGAGAAGTTTGTGCACTTCATTAAGGTAAACAGATAGTCCCAACTTACTGAATCAAACGCTGAACTTATATCAAGACTAATAAGTGTTAAATCTTTCTTTTTCCTATTTGCAAAATCTATTAATGTTAAAGTTCTTCTTATATTATCAAAGGTATTTCTATTTACAATACATAAAGTAGAATCTGACTACCTCCTGGTGGAGTAAATCCTGCCAGGTTGCTTGCCGTTTCTTGTGCAAATATCATTGGACTTTCACACTATCCCTGTGGTAGCCGAGTATAGGTATATCTTTTACCTTGAAATGTAAATGCAAACCAATACTGGCTATCAGGATGTATAGGTATTGAAAAGAAAGCATTGCTTATATCTACCACAGTAAAATATTTTTGTTGTGGCTTCAAATCGTTCAATAAAGTGTGTGGGTCTGGCACCGTAGGTGCTCTGGGTATTATTGCATTGTTTACGGCTTGTAAATCCTGTACCATCCGAAATTCCCCGTTTGCTTTTTTAACAGGAAATAGAGGGGTATTACATGGTGAATCTAGAGATTCTACCAGTACTCCTTCCTTGAGTAATGCTGCTATTATAGGCTTAATTCCTTGCTCTGCATCTTTCCTCAAGGGGTATTGTCTTTTTTGTGGTCTAAATGCTGATTTTGGTGTAATGGTTACTGGTCCTGCTGTTCGAATAAGTCCTACATCTGATTTGCCTGTTGACCAAAGAATATTCGGTATATCACACAAGGCTTTTTCTTCTTCTTCTAACAAGAATGCTAATCAGCTGTCTTCACTAGCTTGCAAGTGTACAGCTGGATGTGTTTGTGTTAGCCAATTCAATTTCTGTTTTTGTACTCCCTGTTCTGATAATTCTAAATCAGTTTGCTTTTCCCATTTTGTTACTTTTTCTCCTAAATCTGCCCATCTCACATCTTTGCTTTTTGTCAAGCTGACATGTGGCAGTCTATTAGATTTGTACAGTTTCATGAATTCCTGTGGTAGTGAACAGCTCACTACACTGTTTCCCTCAGTATCCCAATATAAGGTTCGTAACACTAATCTGTTAGCAGGATTTTTGAACAATTCTTGCTCATATTCCTTATCTGGTCCTGGCATACTACAGTAGTATAGAGTACAATGTAACAAATGCTGTTGGTCAGTGTCAAGGGAGGGGACCTTACTGATGGCTACATTCATCAGTTCCTTGGTTACTGCCCCTGGACCAGTCGTAACTAGATCCTGGCTGTACCAGTAAAAAGTTTCACCCTCCGATCGCACCACAAAAGTATCCATTTGTCTTTGTGCTTCCATACCCTGCATAGTAGGAACTACCGCTATGCCGAATATCTGCATAAGATCTCTTCCCAGTAAGTTTACTGGACATTTTGCAGAAACTACAATTTTACTTTTCTGAGTCATACCTGAAACGGGGTCAGTTATTGCTATATCATGGGAGAGTGGCTCCCTATATAGCTGTCCATTTGCTGCTTTCACTAATATATAGTCAGGTGATTCAGAATGTTCTGGTAACTTTGAAGGGTGTATCAAAGTTCGTGACGCTCCTGAGTCACACAAAAATTTCACTTCCCTTCCTTCCACCAGAAGTGTAACTTCCGGTTTTGTGTCTGCCAAATAGAGCTCCAAGCTCAGTAAGGCCAAATCTAAAATTTCACTTTGTTCATCCTCTACATCTGCTTGCACTTCTTCTGTTCCTTCCACTACATTTACGTTTGTCCTTTGTTTATTAGTCTTTCCTGATGATTTCTGATTTTCATCACCATCATATAGTCAGTCCTCATCACCTTTATCTTCTGTAGCCTCCTTTTTATTTAGCCTGCAATCCCTTGTTAAATGTCCTTTCTTACCCCACTTAAAGCACTCACCTTTCTTTTTTCTCTCTTCAAAATCCTCTGACCTTTTGTCAGATTGTTTATTTCCCTAGGTATTTCTCTTACCTTTTTTAACCCCCTGTACAACAAAGACCTCTGCTCCGTCTTCAGCTGTGAAGACCTGTGTCTTCTTTTTCTTTTTACTATTAAAGTGTCTCTCAGCATGTCTAGCATATTCAAGTAAGGCTTGTAGCCTGCTTGTTCGATGATCTATCATATGCTTTGTAATAAAGCTGCTGATAGGTGCAATGCAACCTTTCAAAAACGCATTTTTCAGTTGCTGTTCATATGAGCTATCATTTGTCTGGCTTTCAGGAATAGCCATACCACTATGGTTATTGAAACATTCCAATAATCTCCCATAGTACCCATCTACAGTTTCATTCTCTTGCTGTATGCATTGATTAATGCAAGTCCAATCTGCTCTAGGTTTCCATTTTTCAGAGATCCAGTCTGTAAGACCTTTCACTCTGTTGTCTAATTCTGCGTCACTATGTAGGAGTGGTTTAAGCTGTGTGTCACGAGAGTTCCAGGTGCCACAAATCATGTGCCAGTCTGGACCTACAATCTGTCTAACTACCTTTTCTACTTCTTCCCCATTTAAGTGGTAACTTAGTCTCATACCTTGTAAATCTTGTAAAAACTTTGTGTAATTAATTTTCGGATGAGGGATTCCCTCTGTAGCTTTCCGAATATCTTCCGGTGTCCATGGTCTATACACTAGGAGAGTTGGGTCCTGCCCTTCCTGTCCTGCCTGAGGGTCCGGTACCTCGATTAGTGGACAGATTTCTTCCCCATCCTCTTCTAGTGTGTCTATCCCCATTTGATATAAGTCTGTGTCCCTAAGTGCCTTACGTGTCCGGGACCTAGTTTCAATAGGTTCTCTAACGAATGGTTTTAGTGTTCTTGTAACTTCAGGATAACGTGGAGGTGGACTAGCCTGTCCTCCTGCTTCATATCCTGAAAAAGGCATCGGAGGGGGCGGAGGGAGAGGGGCCGTCGCTATTACTGTATTATTATCCTCTTTGTCTAAAAATAATGTTTTCGCATTCTTAATTTTCTGTTCCCTTCAGTTTACTTCCTCAATCCACCTATGTGCCTGAGGAATGCCTAATTGCCATTGTTTCTTTGCCTGACCTTCTGCGTCAGATTTAAGTTGTTTTAAAAGTTTAACTAACAAAATTGTATTTAATTTACCGTCAAATTCGTATTTATTAACCCATTTTGTATAATACCTTACATTATTTGCTCGTTGTAATTGCATATATTTTGCGTCATCAGTTAGGGGCGGATCTCGCAATTTTTTAGTGCACTGATTTCCCATTCTAAAAGGAAAAATGTTACGTAACCCTTTTTTACCACGTGGTATCTCAGTTCCTTACACAGTTTATCTAGAATAACTGCCTACCTTATTCTGTTTCCCTGATCTCTGACAAAATATACAGTAATTTCCTATTGTCCCTGATCTGCATAACACATATATGACAATAACATTTACTGTAACCTAGTCCCTGATCTAAAACAGAGAAAAAGGCAAATATCTTCCTACCTGAGCCTCCTGGGTCAACCAGTTCGAGATCGCTCTTCGGCCGCAGATCAGAAAAGTGGCCAGCCTCTCAAAACGACAATTCAGTCGGAGGTCTTTGTGTTTCAAGAAGAACCATTTCGGTAGCTTCTCCTGCGCAGTATTCGACCACCGGTACACTCTGATCTGTAGCTGTCGAGGGCTTCCGGTCAAAGAAGGACCAAACTGTTGGATAAAAACAAATGATAACACACAGGAGGCTCAGATGCAAAAAAACTTTACTAGTGTACACCAGGAGCAAAATACCATACAATACAAGCATAGAGTTTTGTCTGACATGATACAGGAAATGTACTATGTTATATAGTCATACATTCAAGCTGTGCCCACTTCACTGACGTGGTCAGTCACAGGGCACCTACATCACTATGGTCTACAATATTCTATTCATAAGAAAAAGCTGATGTTATACTTTTTAAAAGTTTTCCCATGAGAATAATACAGCCTTGCAAAGCACCTGGTCAGTTATAATGTCTTTCTGTAAATGTTACTCTTTCAAGGTTTCAGTCCCGCTCGAACACAATAGTCAGTTCAGTCTTGTAATACACTTCTTTGTTCTTCTCGCAACATTACTTTTAGCAGCTGTGCTTTATCTCTGATAATATTCGCAAGGCCAACCATCTCAGAGGAAGGAAGGAAGAAAGATTTTCAATGCTTTATACATTCATTTTCCTGACCCAGCAGATAATCATTAGTGAAAAACATAAGCTTGCTGAGCTGGCTACTGCCAGGGTCAGAGTTCAAACACACTGCAGCTCCAAAGCTTCAAGCAATTACATGTAAGATCATTCTTACTGCCATATTGTAAAATAGAATAAAACGCATTACATACTATTTGCTTTTAAGCTAGCACTTTATATATGTTCAAATACATATTTTTCTAACAGACAGGTAGTTAAAATCACCCACGAGTAGAGTATTGTGTTGAATGGTAAGTGATTCTAGTAACTTTGGGTATGCAGAGTGGTTTTCTTGGTTCATGGTTTGGGACCACTAGCCAGAGATGATATGGTTAGGGATTTTGCCTATGGTCAGATGCATGGAGTAGCTCAAGTGAGTCATCCTTTTTGACCAATCTTGAGGTACATGCCAAATGGGGCATTATACTCAATGATTGGTCTAATGAGGGAAGAGTAGAGAAAGATGATGACTTCTTTCTTCCTGGATGCAAAACCCATGATAATGAGATGTGCCACATAGTAGGTCTCTCTGACCACAGTGGCAATGTGGTGATCGAAGGAGAGGTTGCTGTCAACCTGTGGCCCAGAACTATTATAACACCTGCAGTGTTCAGTGGGCTCCCATAGATTAGAATTAGTGGGAAATGAGTTTTTACCAAAGGAGATGATGATGTATTTTTTGGCATTAAGCTTAAGGCCATGGTTTTGACACCAGTCATTGGTCTCAGTGAGGCCTTTCTGTAGGATATCTGCATCACTTGGGGAGTTAATAATGGCTCCCAGCTTGCAGTCGTCTGCGCACTTGGTCAGCCAGAGTCCCTTTGTGATGGCTTGGACTTCTGAGAAGTAGATGTCAAACAGGAGAGGACCCAGGACCGATCCCTGTGGGACTTCGCTCATAACTGGTCAGCAGTCTGACTTGTTGTCTGCCACTTTCACACTGTGTGTTCTATCTGTGAGCCAGTTTGCAACCCACCTAGTGATATAGGGGTTGATGCCTAGTTTAGTGAGTTTATCAATAATTCCTGAGTGAGGAATGGTATCAAAGGCCTTGGCCAGATCAAGGTAGGCTGTATGCACTGCCTTACCTTCATCCACAGCCCCGGTGACTGACTCAAAAAAGTCAACCAGGTTGAGCAAGCATGATCTCCCTTTCACAAAGCCAAATTGCATGGGGTTTAGAGTTTGGAGATTTCCTATATCTTTGTTAATCAGGCCCATAATGATGCGCTCCATAGCTATACATATCAGACTTGTCAGGCTAATGGGGAGATACTTCCCAGGGTTGTAGTCGCTCCCCCTTTATGGAGAGGGATGACTGTAGCAGTGTGCCATTCGGTAGCAACAAAGTCTGAGGTGAGGCTGTGACTGAACAGGGTACACAGATGTGGTTCGCTTTGTAGTTCATGTAGAACACAGCCCAGGATATTATTGGGTTCCATGGAAGCTGTATTCTTGGCCTTGGACAATGCAGCTTTAACCTGTGCTGCAGTAATGCTGGGTGCCTGGCATTCTTCCGGTATTGTGATTAGCCCTTTAGGGGGAGAGAGGAGTAAAGTTGTCACTGAATCTGTTGGCCAGTATGTTGACAATATCTGTTGGTTGAGTATAGGAGGTACCATTATGCAGTATCTCAGAGCAAATCTGGGTATTGCTATGGGGGTTCTTGATATAGCTATAGAAGGCTTTGTGATGGTTTTTAGTGTCTGCCACAATTCTGCCTTCATAGCTGGCTTTAGAGGATTTGATGAGGGAGCTCAATTTTTTGTTGAGGCTAATAAGGGAGTTTTTCCAGTCTTGGGAATTCACCTTTTTCTGCAACAGTTTCCTCCTTCTGTTGTAGACTTTATTAAAAGCAGGGGACCACCAGATTGGCTTCCTTTTTTTGGAGGAGAGCATCTTGGTTCTGTTGGGTATGGCTAGGTCCATGCATTTGTGTACATGTTCATACAGTGCATTGGTGTATGATTTGGCAGTCATGCAGCTATTTTCCATTGACATGGGTGCCATGAAGTTAGCCACCTCTGTTTTTAGGAGTCCAAAGTCAGCTTTGGAGAAGTTTTTCAAGGTAGTTACCTTTGCGGGGTGGTGTGGGCGAGATGTGGATTTCCATGGTGATTAGTTTATGGTCGGAGCTGACCAGGGAGGGACTATTAGTGTAGAGCAATGGTCACCCATGTTAGTAATTACCAGATCAAGTATGTTACTTCCTCTAGTGGGGGTCAGAATGAGCTGGTCCAGAGCATTGGAATTGATGAATTCCATGAAGCGTTGGGCCAATGTATTGGTACTTGAGTAGTTTTCCCAGCTGATGGAGCATTAGTTGAAGTCTCCTAGTAACAGAGTGTTGGGTTGGACCTTGATAGATTTCAGAATGCTTAGGAACATGGAGTGAGAGTCTAGGGACATGGTTGGGGGCCTATAGCAGGCTATGACTGGGATCACCATCTTAACCAATGTTAGTCGTACCTGAAGTATCTCAGATGTGTTATGCTGCACTACTAGTCTGGAGGTGTGCAAATCCTTCATGAATATGGCGACACTACCGCCTTTGGAGCTTCGGTCCTTGTTTTGGGGCCAAAAGGTGTGGAATGAGTTATAGCCTAGTAGTGCAGGGGTGCTTTCTGCTGCTTTAAACCAGGTCTCTGTTACTGCACAAATGTCGATGTTCTCCATTTTGAGGAGTGCTTCGAGTGAGTGCATCTTGAGATTTAGACTTCTAGCATTGAGCAACATGACCCTCAGATTGCATTTATTTATAGCTGTTATGGTGGTAATTTGGTCTTTGGAACACCACCTAAAAAAGGCACTATAGGGGTGGCAAGAGCCTTAGCCAGTACCCGGAAACCCAGGGGTGACAGATGCAGGCCATCTCTGGCAAAGCATCAAGGTCTGTCAATCATGTCATCCCAAGCAGACAGATACTGGATCCCCTTAGAATGATACCAGAAACATAGCCAATTAATAATAATCCAAGAGCTGCACCATGTCTCTTTTCATGTAGTCCAGGGAGGTGCATCTCAGGTCACTCATTCACACCCACATGGACACTGACAGAGTCATACTTGTACTTGCTGTGGAGTGACCTGAGTGTATGTGTTATGTGTCGGATTCTGGCACCTGATAGACAGCTGACTGTTACCTTCTTCTTATTCAACCTAGTGAGTGGGACATCTGTGTGCCTCACTATTGAGTCACCTATAATTAGTGTACTGGGCAAGGTGTGTAGCCTTAGGGGCTTAGGTTGAGGGGAACACTGTGGAGGTGAGCTATGTGTCCTGTAGTTTGTGCCGTGTTGTGGTGGTCGATGTCACTTCTGTATTGGAGGTGTCTGCTGTTTGGGTAAATTTCTATTGAGAACCTCTGCAAACGTGGGTGTGTGTTTTTATGTGAGAGCTGTGATAGTGGGTGTTCTGGAGGGCTATGTTTTCCATGTGGTCTGCTGCAGATGTTGACCTCCTCTTGACCAGCTAGTGTTCTGGAACACATAACCCTCCAGAACACTAGCTGGTCATGAGGAGGTCAACACCTGCACCACACCACATGGAATACATAGCCCTCCAGAACACTAGCTGTGATAGTGAGTATTTTGGAGGGCTATGTATTCCATGTGGTGTGGTGCAGGTGTTGACCTCCTCTTGACCAGCTAGTATTCTGGAGGGCTATGTGTTCCATGTGGTGTGGTGCAGGTTTTGACCTTCTCCTCCCGACCACCTGCAAGACTGCAAAACAAGACAAGGCCTGAGAATCAGGTTTATGGGGAGTAGATACAGTTTCCAGGCAAAATCACTAGACTGAAGTAATATAATGTGCATGTTCAGGACAGTGAGTTCAGTTGAAGTCTGATACAAAACTTGTTCAAATGTAGTTGTTATACTGCTTTCGAGCTTTCAGTTATTTGATATATTATGCTGCTATATACCATTTAATTATGCTGCTGTGACATTTATTATATGTTACTCACTACGATAAACTATTCTTAAGCTATCTGTGGCAACAGAACTCTGGTTTCTTACACCATGGTTCAATATGGTGAATATCTGGGATAGACAGAAAGAAATAAGGGCGCCCAACAAAGAGATGGCTGGACTGTGTGAGAGAAGACCTGCAACAGTCAGGCATTGAAACTCTACTAAAGTGAGAGAAATGTAAAAAACAATACATAATTCTTATGGAATATAGAAAAATAGTCAGCAGAAGTGCAAAATGATACTTGTTTGCATTATTTTAGCAGCTCTAGTTGCAGAGAAAGACAAAGATAACAGATTACCATGGTTCAATGTGATGAAGATTTGGGATAGGCAGAAAGAAATAAGGGCACTCAACAAAGAGATGGCTGGACTGTGTGAGAGAAGACCTGCAAAAGTCAGGTGTGACTGTTGAAGAAGGTAGGAGAGTGGTATTGAATAAAGACAGATGACTACAATTGATACACCATCCCAACTGCATGTGGAAAATGAGAAAAAAAGAGAGCTGATGATGATGACCAGGTATTTTGCGAGAGTTTAATGTAGCAGGAAATGGTTAATGCTTAGTGTAACTCAGAGTAAATTTCATAAATCACCCAAGAAAAGACAGCATAGAAACTGTCCATTAATGTTTCATTAACTGATACCCCATACTGAGGAAAGGAGTTGTAAAGCCAAGTTATCGGCATAAAAAAAGACAAGACAAGCCCGTCATATGAATCACGTTATCTGGTAAAACGTAGCAGACAGCAAACTACAAGAGAAATAAAACCAAGCTCAGTGGAGCAACCCAACTCAAAGGGTTAACACTTGAGATAGTCGTCTGTATGTGACCTGAAAGATAAAGACATTCTATATGCAAAAATTATTCTAGCAAACCTGAAAGCACTCTATGTTAACACCATCTAATACTGCACAAACAGCCACGCCCAGTGGAACCTCAACTACCAAAACCACAAGGCAAGTCAATACCCCACCCAGGATTCTAGTCATAGGAGACTCCCATTGTACAACACACTGATTCCCCACTCAACAGGCTGAACAAGGAGAAAATAATGGTCTGTTGCCTATCAGGGGCCAGGGTCCTCAAGTTCATAGGTTAGCACTAGGCTAACTGCCCTTTCAAGCCTAGCCAATTATCCCTTGTGAGACTCAAACCTGCACCTTGTGTTTGCAAAGCAAACACCTTAACCATTAGGTCACCCTCCCAACTCAAGGATTTGCACCACAGGTACCATATGATTAATTTATAGCCCAGTTAGGTGTAAAGGACCAGAGATTTACCTCCCTAGATTACATGAAGAGAGACTTTATGAAGCTCTTGGATTATGTGTCACAGACTGGTATGTGCCCATCATTAAGCAGCATTCTACCTTCACCAAAGATGATGCCTCAATACGAACAGAAGATGATTGGCTTTAATAATTAGATTAGTTTTTGGTGTTATTCTAGGGGGGTATATTATCTGTCAGATGGGAGGACATGCTTAACAAACCACATTGCTTTGCCAAGGATGGTATACACCTGTGCCTCTAGGCTTTCAAATATTGGTTAAATATTGTTCTACAAATAGTGCTTTTTTTAGGCAATGCCAATTGACAAGCATAGCAAAATCTACCAAGAAAATCTAAAACTATTACTGCTCCAGGCCAGGAGTCCAAACAAAAAAAACTCTTCCCCCTCCAAGCTCTCCTCACCTAGGAGAATGCAGACATCTGTGCAGCTACCAAGACATGGCTTAAGCCAAAGAGAGTATCCCAGCAGTGCAAACAGTCAGTGTCTTCCACATATTTAGAACAGCAACTGCACAGACAGGGACTAAAGGTGGAGGTGTCTCAGTATACAGCAATAACAAGCATAAAATGAGGTTAGTTAAACAGGATGACTCACTGAATTTCCACCATGTCCAGATTACCATAGACAAAGTCCCATCCCATATTCTAGCACGCTATAGGTCACCCATTATGTCCCATGAAACCCATAGTTCATACTTAGATCTACTGCAGGCACTCACCTTTCAACCAAATACCATACTCAAGGGGGGACTTCAGTTATCTCTCTATAAACTGTGAATCTTACACAACTCAAATTTGCAGGTGCATAGATTCTTAGATTTTGTGAAAACAAACACCCTGGACCAGTTAGTGCTTACACCTAATAGAGGTCCAAGCATACTGGACAAGTGACTCACAAATATGGGCAGGATGCTGCAAACAGCCACCCCCCCCCCATCTCTTGTCTTCTCAGGTAAGGTTTAAGATCCCCCAAACCTAAATAATACAGCAGGCTATGCAGAATTTTTCACAGAAGCTCTGTACAACCATGTCAATTCCCACATAAAGGCTGCTGTGCCTACCAGAATTAATCCCAAAAAAACCCCAAAAAAACAAACAGGTTGTACAACAAAAGAAAAAAGTCATAGCTAAAATTAGAAAGTGTAACCAAAAAAAAATCAAAACTCTCTCATCAAACTGAATAGATACCTAAGAGGACTTATTAAGTCCAACAAAGCAAATCTTGAGGTAAAGATAGTGTCCCAGTCCAAGGACAACTATAAGTCCTTCTTTAGCTATGCCCAAAACCTTAAAGGCAGTACACAACAGTGTGCTAGACTGTGGTTAAATGGAACCATGTTCATGGAACCGGGAGATATAGCATATCTTCTGGCTGACAAATTCAGCTCCAACCTTACCACCCACCCTCTTCCCCAACCATCCACCAGGAAATATCATCTAACATAACCCCCAAACTGAAAAATCCACAAAAGAAAGGGAAGAAGCACTGGACTGGAGTACAAACACTAAAAAGGTTTATTGTAAGCGCTTTTGTCCAACCCAAGTTGTTGAACTTCATCAGACAATAAAAATAGCAATGCTTACACATTTCAAATAGGCTACAAAAAAAAAAATCACATGATGTTAAAAAAATCAATGCCTTAAAGTGGTACCACAAATGCTAAATAAATAAAAGAATACAAGTTCATTTATATTTAAATATCCATACAAATACATTTAAAATCAACCTTTTATGTTAGTAACCTAATCATTTTTTAGTATTTTTTTTAACATAATAAATTTCTAGAAAATCAGAAATAATCACACCAAAAACAAGTGTATCTTAAAAAACTGCATTCAGACCGACAGAGTTTTATCTCTGCAAGGCTTTTATTTTGAGTACACATTGCATAGAGCAGTAGTCATTCAACCCTGGGAAATTATGTGGGTTTAATCCAAGTTGCCATAATAATTAATTTTCCTCCAACTTAAGAGCCCAAGGGCCACCTCTCTCAGCTTTAACAACTTGGTCAATGGCTTTAAATTTAAACCAATGACATGGGTGGGTAGAGATATTTTTTTGCCAAAGCATTATGCAAATTTTATTTTATTATTTTATTAATACTATAAATATGTTCATACACACATTCCCTAAGTTTACATTTGGTTTTACCGACGTAAAAACTATCTCAGGTTTGACACCTAGCTAGGTGTGTCACCCCTTTTGAATTACAGTTAAATCTGCTCTTAATGTTATACCTCCTACCTGCAACAAAAAAGTGTTACGAGTGTTAATATATTTGCAAAAAGGGCAAGAGTCGCATCTAAACATACCCATAATTCTTACCAATGGGGTCTCAGTACATTCTAGAATTTGTTTAACGCTGTTACCCCTCTTATAAACACAAGATGGGTACTCCACAATTTTAGATCTAATTAAGGTGTCATTCAACAAGAATCTCTAATTTTTTAATTATATATTCCTTAAGTTAAAGGAATCTTGACTAAATGGGGTGATAAAGCACAAACCATATTTAGTAGATGTAGTCTTGTCCTATTGCCATTAGAAGGTCAAGACATATCAGTATTGAGTAAAAATACTGACTTCATTACACACCAAATCATTAACCACCTTGGTAAGTGTACCTTCTTCTCTGTGTCAAGCATGAAATTTACACCAGTCAGAATTAAGGAGATCATGACTTAGATATATGCAAGCTTTTTATTTGCCTTATATAAAAAATGTTGGTTTCTTGATCACAACCATAATTAATCTCTTTAAGTAAAGAGTGGCAGACTACATCCTTTAATATTCAAATTCATAATCTGATAAATGACTGCCTCAAGACATTGAAACAAGATGAAATCAGTCTTGATGTGCCTAAGTCCAGGCTGCATGTAATAAGTCACAAACTTAAGATCATATCCATGACACAGGGTCATTCTAAGAAGTAATGGGAAGGACTGTGACAATATGAGGTATTGCCAGCTTTGCCTGCAGAAGTACAGCAGTGGATGTGTAACATATGCCAGCACAGCTAGCTGGAATTTTGTAAAGAATTATATGACATTTGCATATAAAACTGATTTGTACAGATTATTGTATTGAAAATGTATTTGTAAAGCTGTTTATGTTAAAAATGTACCAATAGTGTGTCCTGCTGAGCATACAAATAAATATATATACATTACTGTAATTGTTTAGATGTACACGTTTTAACAGCGGATACTGGAAGAGAAAAGGTTAATCTCAATCCAACTAACTTTGAAAATGGTTTGAAATTAAATGACATGGCTAGGGCCTTAATGATTATATCTTACAGTTCACAAGGCAGCCAGACACAAAATGTCTGTACTAGGAAGCTTTCTGTATTATCTTTGGGGTGAACTAACTGCAACTCTGGAAGGGTGGAGGATTGAAATTGTTTTATGACTTCCAGAAGCTGCAACACATCTGAGCAAAACTGTGTGTGTGTGTGTGTGTGTGTGTGTGTGTGTGTGTGTGTGTGTGTGTGTGTGTGTGTGTGTGCGTGTGTGTGCGTGTGTGTGAGTGTGTGTGTGTGTATGCGCGTGTGCGCGTGTGCGCGTGCGTGCGTGTGTTTTGTGTGTGTGTGTGTGTGTGTGTGTGTGTGTGTGTGTGTGTGTGTGTGTGTGAGTGTGTGTTATTTACAAACATGTGCTAAATCCTGGCAGTTTCCAGAAATGGGGGTAGCATGGAAACCAGAAGTCAGATGATCAGATGTATGTGATGTCATTCTGTAATCCAGGACAAAAATGTTTAATACTAGATGAGATTGAAGTCTCATTGCAGTCTGTTTTTAGAACCTGAAAGAGAAGGAACCCTCGCCTACTTCATCTTGCCTTGCTCTAGTAAGTGAACCAGGGAATAGTAATTCTTTAGATCAATTAGGAAGCTATACTAAGATTATTTAAGTACTGTTTTTCTGTATCTATGTGAATCTATTCATCTGTGTTATTTTAACATTCTTGGGATTGAAACTCTGGTGTTTACTGTAAATAGATATTTAGTATTTTCATGTCTGTTCTTTTTATTATTAAATATATTTAATTTTTTTTCTTTTGGCTGGTCTTTTAGAGAATATTTTAATCTCTGAGAGCACTTATATATGTTTAGTGACAGCTATGACCACTCCTGAAAATCTTGCTGCTGGTCAAACTATCATTTGTATTAATATTAATTTCTCTCAGTAAAATTTGGTTCCCTTGCTAGAGCCTTAGAGTAGCTGGCTTTGAAGTGTCTGGTGGTGGTGGTGGTGTGTGTGTGTGTGTGTGTGTGTACATGAAAATCATATCTCAAAGAGTATTATATATTCTAATTGTTTTCTAACTTCTTGTGTAACCTTTTGTATGTTTGACTATGTGGAGCTTTTCTCCCCAGGCCTCTGCTGAAAAATGGACATGTATCCAGTCAGACTATCCCGGTAAACAAATGTAAAATAAAGAAATAAATGTGTGTCAGTTGTTTGGAGCAGGGATACGAAGCACTGGTTTCGCAGAGTAGGTGCTGGAGAACTTGGCTTGGACACTCAGCTGAGGTCTCAACTCTATAGCTGTGCCAGTGGGGGAGTCTTACTGGGGACCTAGAAGGAAACAGACAGAGAAATCAAGACCCCAGACTGAGTCTTGTCCCTGTGTGCTCTTAAGGGAAATTGTGCTTGATGCAGACAGCTGCTTCTGGAAATACTGGGTGTATCCATTTTTCTTCCAGGTGAATGTCCCTCTCCAGTGCTAGTGGTGAGGATTAAGGCTCCTTGATTACTCGCCCAGAGTGGGGATGTCCCATATTGGTGAGCAGTGGTATGGATATTAACTAAACTTCTGTAGCCTGTAAGCAGTGCGCACGAAAGGTGTGTGTATTCTCATCAGCTACAAAGTAAATATACAGAGTTTCATTTTCACAACAGTTTTTTTTTTTTTGTTAATTTAGTTTAGTCAGGGAAAGCACACAAAGTTGTCAGCAGATGATTATGGCAAGCTAACAAAGAACCAGTTGGCTATGGTGTGTGATACCAATGAACTAGTGTATGCCAGCTCAGACCAGCAACCAGGAGGACAACCAGTTTGGTGATGGAGATGTATAGCCCTCAGAAACAGGGCAATTTATCTTTTCCTCAGAGGACTTAAAAATCCATCTGGAGTTAAAGAGACTTGAACTGGAGACCAAACATTTGGAATTAGAATCAGCAGAGAGACTGCAGAGTTTAGATGCTGAAGAAAATGAGAAGCAGCGACAAACATGAGAAGGCGATACTGACTCTTCTCCATGGTTATGGAGGTAATGGGGAAGGGAATAACTGAATCCCAGAAGAAATAAAGGTCAGTAAATTCCTTCCACAGTTTACAGAGAGTGATATTTTTGACAGTTTTATTCATATGTTTGAAAGAGTATATAAACCATAGGCTCTGGGTATGGTTCCTGACCCCCTTACTCCTTGGTAAAGCTGTAAATGCTGTTTCCAAATTGTCTGATATTGATTGTTTAAACTATTATAAAGGAAAGAAATGTTTACTTGAGTATTTTAACTCATTATATCCATGTGACGCCTCCAGGTGCATTTGCAGTTAACTCCTATTGATGCTTCTAGGCTTCAAATATTGCTTGTTAATATTTGCATCAATTACAAAACCATGCTATGTACAAGGTTTTAAAAGATTTAATCTTAAAGCTTATACAATGGCAAACTCAAATGCATTAATATTTTACCTCAGTCTAGTGCAGGTAAATATATATTAATAGTTACTTTTATGATATTCATTTATATAGATATTTTCACATTTTTCTAAATATCTCAACAAATAATTAACACAGACAAAACTCCTAAGCCTCATATGAAAGCACTCAGCTAGATGAATAGAATGCTGCTGACAGTATGTGTGTAACCTAAGTGGTTGCTGAGATATTGTAAGTTGTTTAGAAAATATTACAAATGTAATAGTTACTGTATTAACTGTGACTTATAAAATTTGGTTTATGACCTAGAACCTAAAGAATACTACCAATAGAAAAATAGTTTGTGCTGAAGGGTTTGCTATTTACAATTCTTTCATAGCCCCTATGGTTCCAGAGATAAGAACATTTGTTTGAAATGTGAGGGCATAATTTGATTCTGCCAAAAGGCTTAGGCTCTACCCACTGGAAGTTACAGTGCAGACTTCCTGAGCTCCATTGGAGTGAATGAGTTAACACCTGAAGCTTATACAAAAAAAGTTTTGTGAGCAAGGCAGATGAAAGTATGTGTGATTATATTGCTGAGTTAAGCACTTATTTTCATAGGTAGGTGAGTGGGAGTCAGGTCGACACTTTTGAAGGGCTGGCAGACCTTTTGGTGAGGGAACAATCCCTTAGCACTTTGCCTGAGGACATGAGAATCTGGTTGGCAGACCGAGAGTGTAACTCTGCAGATGAGCTGGTGAAAAAGGGGGATCTCTACTTAGCAAGCAGAGCATTACTGCACAGGAAGGGGATACCCAGTGCTGCACATGGATATAAGGGAATGCATGGTGAGAAGCCAAACCCACCTCAGCAGAGGCTACCAGTAAAAGGGGAAGCCACTAGTTCAGGTACATGGCCAGGATCAAGGGCTAAATGTTCTAAATGTAACCAGTGGGGCCATGTATCATACAGATGTCCATGGAGGCAAGGTGGGGAAGAAAAGGTGGGGAAACCATCAAGTGAGAATAACAGTATGCCAGTGGTAAATTGTATGGAGACAACAGGGGTACCAAACTATCACCAGAGGTTTTATCCTATCTTAGTGGATGGAAAACAGGCCACTGCTAAAAGAGATACAGCCTCTGACATGACCATTGTGAAGCCTACAGCAGTTAAAATGGAGCTGTACTTGCTTGGGCAGTCCACTCCAGTCAAAGCTTTAGGAGGGACACCATTCCAAATGCCTTTGGCCAGGGTTCACCTTGACTGGGAGAGTGGAAAAGGAAGTAAGCATGTAGGTGGGTTTGAGGAATTCTCTGCAGATGTCTTGTTAGGGAATGATTTTTATAATGCAGTAGCTTGTGTGCATGCAGTTACATGCAGTCAGACTTGGAAACAGGCATGTGGGTCTGGTATCCTGAGGGAGACCCAGACAGACCTCACATCTGAAGCCAGAGTTGGTGAGGTGTCTATTTCAGGGAGTGAGCCTGAAGGTGAGCCACAGCTGCTGGTAGGTACTGGTGTTCCCTTGGACAGGGTGACTGCAAGGGCAGAGTTGAGTGGAGGTGCCCAGGCTGACAGGCACCGCTGTCAGAGGATACCAGACATCCTGTGAAAGGCAAGCTGGGAAGAGTTACAAAGATAAAGATGAGATAGGCTCAGCTCTCTGGATCCTACACTGACAGGCTTGATGGAGGTAGCTAGGGATGCGCCATATTCTCAAGGAAAAGGGGAGTTGGTATACTAGAGCAAAGGCTTCCTGTATAGAGAGTGGACCCTAGAGGGAGGGCTAAAAGGTGAGGTAATACAGCAGTTGGTAGTGCCTAGATCCTACCATGTGGCACTTCTAGACATAGCCCATGAGATTCCTTTTATAGGTTATATAGGCAGAAAGCATATCAAGAGATGTATTATGCAGAACATTTACTGTCCTGGGATTGCAAGTGATATAACAGGGTGCTGCAGGACCTGTGAGCAGTGCTAAAAAGTAGGCAAGGCAGGAGACAACATCAAGGCTCTTTTGATGCCTTTCCCTGTGATTGAGGAGCTATCTCAGAGGGTAGCAAAGGGTATTGTGGGCCCTCTGAGTACCCCAAGTTCCACAGAGAAGAAGTATATCCTGGTGGTAGTAGATTATGCCACTAGATACCCTGAGGCAGTGGCTCTGTTTTCCATTGAGGAAGAGAATGTGGCAAATGCTTTGTTAGAGATTTTCAGCAGGGTAGGTTTCCTGAGTGAACTACTGACTGCTAGAGGTGCCAATTTCATGTCAGACCTGATGGCTTGTCTGTGGAAACAGTGTGGATTAAAGCACCTAAAAACCACCAACTACCATCCCCAGACTAATGGTCTTGTGGAGAGATTAAACTCTACACTAAAGACCATGCGACAGGCATTTGCATACCAGTTTAAGAGAGAGTGGGAAAATATTTGCTCCATCTGCTGTTTGCATACAGAGGGGTACCCAAGGATGCCACAGGTTTTTCACCCTTTTAGTTGCTGTATGAGCACAGGGTGAGGGGCCTTTAGATTTGATTTATGATAAGTGGGAGGTTGAGTGTGAATCCCACAAGGAGTCTGTTGTGGCATATGTCCTAAATCTCAGGACAAAGCTTAGGGAGCTCATGGGCCTGGCTGAGGAGAGCCTGGCAGGAGACCCACAGCAGAAAAAGGTCTGGCATGATAGGAATGCTCGTGCCCGACAGCATGCTGTGGGGCAGCAAGTTATGGTTCTCATTCCTGTCAGACACAATAAGCTGCAGGCAGCTTGGGAGCCACCCTTCAAATTGATAAGGAAGGTCAGTGATGTGGACAACATGGTAGAACTGCTAAGCAGGAGGCAGGGGCACGAATTGCACCCTAACATGATGAAACCTTTCCATGACAAGGACACCCTTGTGCTATGTATTTGCAGTAGGTGGCAGGAGGAGTCTGAGCGGGATCTATGGCTACATTGAGCCAGCCAGCAAAATGCCAAGTTTCTAAGGTAGAGCCTAGGGTTGCAGGCATATGACAGGGCAGTGCAGCACTCTAGTGGGGTTAGCATTGCCGATGCAGATGGGCTCCCAAGACTGGGTATGGGTTAACATATTTCCAGATAGGCTCATTCCTCTCAAGCAATGGTTCTCAAAGGTCACTTGAAAAACTAGCTTGAGTCTACAAAAGGGGGAGAGCTATGATGATGTGAGGTATTGCCAGCTATGCCACTAGAAGTACGGCAGTGGATGTGTAACATATGCCAGCACAGCTAGTGGGAATTTTGTAAAAAAATTATATGTACCAAGAGTGTACCCTGCTGGACACAAAAAGAAGTAAACATGCATTATTGTAACTGTTTAAATGTACATGCTTTAAAAGAGGATAATAGAACAGAGCAGGTTAATCTAAATCCCTCTAACTTTGAAAATAGCTTCAAATTAATTTACCTTGCTTAGGCCATAAAGATTATATCTTACAGTTCATAATGCAGCCAGAGACAAAAAGTCTGTACTAGGAAGCTTTCTGTATTGTCTTTGGAGTGAATGAATTGCTTCTCTGGAAGGGTGGAGGTTTGGAATTAGTTTATGACTCCAGAAGCTGCAACAGATCTGTGCAAAACTCCATGTGTGTGTATTATTTACAAATATGTGCTAAATCCTGGCAGTTTCTAACAACGGTGGTAGCATGGAAACCAGAAGTCAGATAACCAAATTATGTTATGTTATTCTGTAATCTAGGACAAAAATGATGTTTAATACTAGATGAGACTGAAGTCTCATTGCAGTTTATTTTTTGAACCTCACAGAGAAGGACCCCTCACCTACTTCATCTTGCCTTGCTCTAGTAAGTGAACCAGGAACAGTAATTCTTTAGATCAGTCCAAAAAATATACAGAGGTTAGTTAAGTACTGTTTTTCTGTATCTATGTGAATCTATTCATCTGTGTTATTTTAATAATTCCTGTGATTGAAATTGTCATGTTTACTGTAAATAGATATTTAGTATTTTCATGTTCTTTTCTTATTTATTATTAAATATATTTCACATTTTCATTGTGGCTGGTCTTTTGGGGAATATTTTAATCTCTGAGAGAACTTATATATATATTTACTGATCCCTTTGGTCACTCTTGAAAACCTTGCTGTTGGTCAAACTACCATTTGTATTAATATTAATTTAACTCAGTATAATTGCACACCCTTGCAACAGCCTTAGAGGAGCTGGCTTTGGAGTGTCTGGTGGTGGTGGTGTAGCTACCATATAGTCTGGGCAGAAGGGGGCAGAGCTAGTAAATCTGTGCCAGCCTTTCCCAGGCGTGTGTGTGTGTGTGTGTGTGTGTGTGTGTGTGTGTGTGTGTGTGTGTGTGTGTGTGTGTGTGTGAAAATCAAATCTCAAAATGAGTGAGTTGTCAGCTGTTTGGAGCAGGGACACAAAGCACTAGTTTCACAGAGAGGGTACTGGAGAACTTGGCTTAGACACGTGGCTGAGGTCTCTATAGCTGTGCCAGTGGGGAGTCTTATTTGGGACCAGGAGGAAGACAGATAGAGAAATCCAGACCCCAGACTGAGTGTGTTCCCTGTGTGCTCTTAAGGGAAATTGTGCTTGATGCAGAGAGCTGCATCTGGAATTATTGGGTGTATCCATTTTTTGTTCCAAGTGAACATCTCTCTCCAGCGCCAGTGGTGAGGATTCTGGCTCCTTGACTACTGGCCCAAAGTGAGGATGTCACAGAGTCTCAACAGAAGACTGTAGGATAGATTTATACATAATCCAAACAGCCCTATCCATGAAAAAATGAAACAAATAAACATGCAGAGACTATAAATGCACTGCAGGTAATATGACATAGTGGGTTGCACAGTCTATTTGGTATCGATAAAATCACTGCTTATCGCATAGAAATACTAGAAATCTCCCTTAACAGGTATAATGCCATTTTATAGGTGATTTCTGTCTGGTAGATTGCTTAATGTCTGCCTAGCCTATGACTGTTCTCATGCTTATGTTTCTAGCTATGCTCTAACATTCAAGCTCCCAAGCAAACAGTGTGAAAGCTATGACCATACCATGGTTCTGCCACTCATACCTCTCAATTTCTTTGCTCAAGAATTCTGGAAAAGGCCCAGAAGATCCCCTATGATGCAGAAGGATAAAGCCTACTATTCCCCAAATGACCAGTGTTCATCTAATAGCACAGGTGCTGGATGGACTATATAATGGAAGATGTCAGTGAGTGGACAATGCCAGCTTGCCCACCTTGGAATGGAGGGAGACCACCTCATTTCACTGCAGCAACATTAAGAGTCTGGCAAGCTCTACATTGCAGTATTCTGCCTGATCAGTGGTATGCCCATGCATCTAGCAAAAGCAGCCACTGTGATTTTTACATGGTTGCAATAGGGGTTAAGAGGTTGTCACATTCCCCAGTGGCACTAAGATGCTTCACCAATCTCCCTTACTTCCTCAGTGGTTCTGGGTGTGGGTTGTGCTGAGCTTGCTACAATCTAAGATAGGTCAGCTGCCATCATACAGGTTTTGTACCAAGTGAATGGAGAACAGCAACAGTTATCTACCTGTATAAGGGTGGACCTCCCATGTACCCATGCAATGACAGACCCATATGTCTGACAAGCTTTATAGCCAAAGCTATGTAAAGATTTATCATGGACTTAATAAGGAAACAGAAAGCCTCCAAACACTAGGCCTGTCTCAGTTTGGGTTCATCAAAGGCAGGTCATGCTTATTCAATCTGGTAAACTTTTTTGAAAAGATTAGCAAAGCAATTGATGAAGATAAAATGATACATACTCCCTATCTCAACCCAGCCAAAGCTTTTGATACAATCTCCCACTCAGGCATAGTACAAAAGTCTAATAAACTATGAATAAATGACTGGATTGCCAACTGACTCACAGATAGCACATGGAAGAGCAAAGCAAGGGAAGATAACTCCAAGAGCAGACCAGTCACCAGTGAAGTCCCCCAAGATTCAGTGCTGGGACCTCTCCTGTTTAGCATCTACTTCTCAGAGGTAAAAGCCAATACCAAAAGGCTCTGGTTAACCAAGTTTGCAGATGACTGCAAGTTAAGAGCAGTTATTGAATCCCCTCAGCCATCCTGCAAAAAGCCTTGTCTCAAACAAATGACTGGTGCCAGACTTGTGGACTAAAGTTAAATGCCAAAAAATGCATCATCATCATCATCATTTTGTTTGGGAATATTACTACTCTGGGGTACTACTACAATGACAATACTTGCCTAAGAGTTGACCCAGTAGCTCAGGATTTGGGACCTTATGTGGACAATGTCCTAACATTTGATCAATATGTGAAAGTCAGTGCTTCTACAATGCACACCTCATAAACAAGGGGATTGCTAATAGGTCCAGAAATGTTACTGTCACCCAAAGCCAGTCGTTGAGTATAATGCCCCCTTTTGTCATGTATCTGTCCAGACACATGCAACAATTGGAACACCCACAGAGATACCTTAGAAAAAGGATACAATGCTTAAACAGTATGTCATACACGGGCCACCTCTATGCCCTATCACTATATTTGGTCTCTTACATACTGATAAAGGATGACCTGTGACTAGCATACAAGGCATCCTCCAATCCAGTACTGATGGACTTACTTCACATCAACAAGTAAATGGTATCATATATATATATATATATATATATATATATATATATATATATATATATATATATATATATATATATATATTTATATATATATATGTGTGTGTATGTGTGTGTGTGTGTGTGTGTGTGTGTGTGTGTGTGTGTATTCAATCCAGAGATCTAAACCTCTTCTGCAACATTAACAGAACAGTTTGGATGGACAAGTATATCTCGCAGGGGGTAACACTGCTCTGCAACAGATGCCCCAGCAACATAAAATCAATTTCATCCCTATTCATATTCAAGGATAGCTTGGATCAATTGGTAAGTTTACCCCAGGAGTGCCTCCTGTACTACTAATGGACAGAGGCAGGTCTTGAATGCTTAATCCAATGCATGGGTCCCCATTAAATATCTGTGGTATGATTAAAGTTATCACATGTAAATATAGATCTTGGAATGAGTAAAATGAATCTAAATACCAAGTGGGATAGGTTAAGCTAAGCAACAAATGGGACCATTAGTTAAGCTTAAAATGGCCTACAAGGGCATTTAGCCTAGTACCAAATTATGAACCAAAAAGTTAAGTGTGTAGGTAAATAAAAAAAAGAATTCTGGAAAAGCCCCGAACTAATGGGGGAACAAAGACCCCAAAATCAGGAATATTTTTTCAATATTACACTAATTCTGTTAAAAAGTTAAAAGAGTAAGTTTTGCATCAACATACATTTTCCAAACAAAGAGAAGTATGAAACTTCAATATCTAGCATTCCTGACATTACATGGCAAAAATATGAGGCAAAATGAGGAACATTCTGCAAAATCAAGGAGAGTTGAGAGGTGTGCTGCCACTTGAGTGGATATTTATTACAAATGGAGTAATCTGATAAAGAACATCAGCAATGTCCTTAACTTAGGGCACCTCAGCCATCTCAGGATCATCTGCACTGCAGTCCATGTGGACTTATTCAAGTAGAAAAGAAAGATGAGCGCTACAGTCAATCATAGGTTTCTGTGTTTGACTGATGCAAGATAAAATGAATGACCTAAGGAAAGCCTTAGTCAGCAGGTCAGAACAAAAAACAAGTCAGAGCTGATTGTAACAAGTTAGAAATCCACATCTATCATATGTCCTTTTGATGTGTGGTTCAGCAATAATAAACTGAATAAACCAAAACCCCTTTGTAAGAGAAATTTCTTAGTGCAGCAATAGCCACAATGTGGACCCAAAATCCTGGAGCTGCTAATGATAACCCAGTCAGGGTGACTCAATAATAAGAAAGGGAGGAGGTCTGTCAACTCATGTAGAAATGATTTCATACTTTTGAGTGGGCAATAAATGAGTCATAACCTACAACTTGTTCCTATACATGAAACACTCAGACAGACTGTCATTAAGTAATGAGTCTGTGCCATTTCAAGCAATCTCCTGCCCTCACTGATACTGCCATGTCTAAGGCAGTGCAACATAGATCTCAGGAGGATGGCAGTCTGCAAACGAAGGGCAAAGTTATCATTCAGCCAGGGCTCTATGATAAATGTAGGTCAAAACCCCACAAGTGATATCCCTAATGTGCAGTTTACTTGTGTTTTACTGAAAATGCAAAGCCTACATGCTAAAATGCATATTTTATTTAACATTTGTTGACCGGGAAAGTCTGACTAGGACACAGCCTATTTTCAGTGGAGGCTCGGGGAGAAATGCTTCATGTGCATGTCTTTAGAATATTGTATCACAGTAGCCAATAGAGCATCTGGCAGAAATTATGTATTAACGAAATCTTAATGTTCTGATTTAATGCTATATTGACCACATTTACCTAAAAGGGCTATAGAAAAAGATTCAAGGACACCTGGATTGGAGAGAGATTACTTTATTATTGAAACGCACAATTAGGTTTGAAAGCATTAATACAGTAAACATAATGCAGATACTTCTTTTGGAGTTAAGGATAAATATGCATTATCAATTTAATATTTATAGATGAGTACTTTATATTTAATGCTAGAATTACAGGACATACTAAAACAATGAGTAAAAAGGTCACACAGAAAAAAAAAACTTAATACAAACCAAAAGAAAAATCTAGCAAGGCTAGACTTTCCACTGTGTGATTCCTTACACCTCTTGTATTAGAGGCAACATGGTATACATGCAAATGACGCTTTAAGGACATCAGGTGTTTCAGCTATATGTCAATTCTGAATGCCCATGACTTTTTTTCTTTTTAAGTTTATTAATGGACAAATTCAGGATAAAGCCAAACCCCAAATACCTGACGTCCTTAAAGGGTCATTTGCATACATCCCATGCTGCCTCTAATACAAGAAGTTTAAGGAATCACACAGTGGAAAGTCTAGCCTTGCTAGAATTACAGTACATATAATGAGTATACAGGCTGGTAATAAACTTCAATAACTGAATTGCTCCAGGAGGTTTTAAACATGATTGACATCTCCTTAATTCAGACATTTAAAAACAGAATTTGGTTCAATACAATTCGTTGAATTTACAGAATGCTCGAGTTCGTGCTATATAAAATTAATGCATTAATATTAGTGTAAATGCTTTAAGTATTGAATGATTATTTAAGTGATCATTTATCTGACCATATGCCATTAAAATCACAAATACAAATGAGGATACATCTGCAAGGAGATCCTGTTGCTTTATTAAATAGTTCCACTCTATCATGGCATTTGTTGTATTGGAATCTGCAGACTAGTCTGAATTATAACATCTATATACACTGAGGTTGTTTGAAGAGAATTTATTAAAGGTAGTTGAGAGATTAACATTAACACGAGTTAGGAAATTAAAGGACCTGATTACATCTTAGATCTTGTAGAATTTATAGCATAGCTTTTTTAGGAAGAAATGTGCAATTAGTAGTTTTGACATGTTTAAGCTCTGAACGACTTGTGAACTGGTGAATAAGATAGATAAGAAAAATAATAGATAGGTGCATGGGAAATTTTAACTGGAGAAGAATGCAGAGACAATTCTCAAATAATAAAACATACCAAATTCTTTCTGTTAGCAATTCATCCCAAATATAAGAGAATGTAAACTGTAAAACTGATAACAGTAACCAATGATTTGCCTTTTCATTGTTATAATTATAATGCTATAAAAGGAAAGGTGTAATTATGAAACGTATAGTTATGAGTGACTGGTTAGAGACTGGGTTGCATGAGAGATTTTAAGTGGAGAAAAAGTTCAGAGGCAATTCTGAAATAATAAAACATGTATCAAACTGTTTCTGTTAACAAATCATCCCATATAGAAGGGAATGCATACTGTAATACTAATAATAGTAACCAAGGATCTGCCCTTTCATTGATAAGAATATCTGATATTTATAGTGCTATAAAAAGATCAAAGGTTGGACTTGTAGTTATGAGTGACTGGTTAGAGACTACTTTTACATTTTCTGATTTGACCAGTTATGCATTTATCCAATACATCTGCATTAAAATCATATTTCTTGAAAAATCAAAAACATCAGTTTTTAGTGCTCCTTTTTAAAAGGGACATTCAACAAGCACACTAACATATAGGCCAGTTGCTTTGCTAACTATTCTTTATAAAGTCTTTGAAGGAATGTTAGCTGATCAAAATTAAGAGGAAAAACCTCAGACCAATTCTTTATTACATACATTTCTATATGACTTTATAAGCTTGGTGTATGGAAACTGCAATAGTTACATTCTTAGATGTAGTCTACAAGTAAATAACTGATCTTAGATAGCACTGGCAGTTTTTACTGAATTGGCAACAGATTTTGATAGGTTTACATGATTATATAATAGGATCATAGGAGGTTACTAGACTAATGACCCCAGGGCCTTTACAAGCCTATAAAAGTTCAATCTGTGTTTCCAAGGGTGTCTTGTTTAAGAAGACACTAAAATTAGCACATATTGCCCCAGTCCAAAAGAGACACAGGTGGAACATCTAGGGTAAATTTCCAGTTACTCATCCAATTGTCCAAATTACGCTTAAACAGGGCCAACAAGTGGCTTTGTTTAACATGAACAGGAAGCTTATTCAAAAAGTGGGGCAATCTCTGTGAGACAAATCTGTCTGTCCAGCAAGCTCTGTTGATGTCACATACCAAGTTAAGGTCCTTTGAGCAAGTGACCTGTGTGCC
Organism: Protopterus annectens; assembly: GCF_019279795.1. Classification (NCBI taxonomy): domain Eukaryota; kingdom Metazoa; phylum Chordata; order Ceratodontiformes; family Protopteridae; genus Protopterus; species Protopterus annectens. Next base: position 1,325,572,578 of record NC_056739.1, on the reverse strand, counting down.
ATTTGACTTGTGAATGGGTAGCATTTGCCATTAAAGCTGGGTCAGAGACTGCTCTGTATGCAAGGCACAGGTTGCCTCTGAGCAGTCTGTAGACAGAGAGTAAAGTGACACATAAGACAGATCTTGAAGACCTTGAATTTTCTTTGTAAGGAACCTTTGTAGTCTCTCCAATTGCTGCAGGTGTTTGGAAAAGAACATACCAAAGGGAACACTATACTCTATAATTGGCCTGATATGGGAAGAGTACGGGGGGGGGGGTTATAATCTATTTTTTCTGGAGGCAATGCCCTTAATTATGAGATGATCGATATAAAATGCCCTTCTTACCACTATGGAGATGTGGTGATCAAAGTTAAGGTTGCTGTCAACCTGTGTGCCCAGATCTCTCACCACTGACTGTGTGCTTTGGGTATTGCTACTGATGTGGTAGTTTGCAGGAACATCACCCTTGCTGAAGGGGATGATAATGCATTTTTTGCATTAAGTTCAAGACCATGACTTTGGCAACAGTCATTAGTCTACGTATGACCTTCTTGCAGGATGTTGACATCACTAGGGGTTTCAGTGATCGCTCCCAGTTTGCAGTCATCAGCAAACTTTGTCAGCCACAGTCCTTTAGTTTTAGCCTGTACTCTGAAGAAGTAGATTCTGGACTATAGGGGTCCCAGAACTGATACCTTCCCTTAAAACCCATTCTGAGAGAATGCAAGCTTAGGCACTGTAATGGTTAACTTACTACAAGCAAGAGCTCTGACAAAGAGGAAAGAGGTGTGGTGCAGTTACATGTCTGTGACTTGTCAAGTATTATTTACAGTAGTCAAACACACTCTGTTCATTGATCTGATGAAGGAATTGTCAGAAAGTGCTTATCTTTTATGTTTTACAATTAAATTTATGGTTTTAGCTGTCTTGGTCCTTGTTTTTTTTTTTTTTTTGCTGCTTACAACTCTCCTGAAATAAGGTAAAAAAAAAGACAATGTGTAACACAGGATTCAATAATGGGTCTTTTGTACTTTAATTTAATAATCAATATGCTTAAAACTCTGTCATTATTTCTGAATTAACTATTTATGCAGATGATATTTTGTAAGATGAAAGAAATAGTACACACATAAAATTTGCAGATGCTAATCTTCATCCTAGTTTTCCTACACTCAGTAATGAATGGACATAATGAAAGAAAAAGGTCACTTACAAACATTTTGCCCACAGGCAGCAAATATCCAACCATCGCATCCTCAGACTGCATTCTGTCCAAACCTTGGATATGCCTTGCTGTTCATTTCATGAAAATCATGAACAAGAGGAAAGACTAACCACAACACTGCTAGAGTAACATGTCTACACTGAATGTAGTCAACAATGCTGAGAATGTAGCCCAAACTTGTGCTCTAAAATGACAGTGAATGGACACCAAACAGAAAATAGACCCAAGACTCCATACTTCTGTAGCACTTCCCAGAGAATATTCCTCGAGTATGTAGTCATAAATCTTTTTTTTACTTTAGCTGGTCACTTTTCAGATGCTCACATGCTTTCTGTATACAGGGAAATGCTCATGTGTCTATTTAATTAAAATAAAACAGTGTAAGAAACGTCTCTGTGTGGAAGATTTTCAGTCCATATATTTCTAGTTAATCACTGTATATTAATCAGATCAGACAATAGTAGTAGAAGTAGCAAAAGTAAATTCTTCTTAAGTCAAAACAAAACAAAAAGCAATAATAGAAAATATATAATTGTACAGCATTACTAAGTATTCGAAAGTAATCCAAGCAAGGCAGGCAGTCTGTTTCCAGTCGAAAATCCTTTATTAAATACACAGACAAGCGATCCAAGTAAAACAAAAATAGAGTAATAATTTCCTCACAAGCTTTCTAAATATATATATATATATATATATATATATATACTTTTTATCAGGCATGGGAGTGTGCTGTAAAACAAAGTGTTATTGGTACACATATTAATTGTACATTTTGTATATTTATACAGCAAGGCGATAGTTTTTATTGCTTTTATTTAAAGAAGATCATTAAAACCAGTGCAGGGGGTGACAGTAACACTAAAAAAGTAATTTACAGGGCACAGTGCAATGAATGTGATGCATTCTATGTGGGCAAGACTGTAAATAAACTCAAGCATAGGATTTCATGTCATCTGTCAGAAATCCACTCTCTGGATGTAAAAATAATGCACTAGCCAAACACATTTCTCTTCATAAAAGACACACTGGTTTTAAGTTCCAGATCCTGGATCACATAGACATGGGTGATCTTGAAGGAGACATCCCGAATATTCTGGAGAAACATGAACTCATGTGGCAATTAAAGCTGAGCTCTTTTAGGAAGCCTGGCCTAAACTACTACTGTTCAATTAAAAGTACACTGGAACTTTGAAAATTGCCACATTGTTTACATGACTAATTGTATTTTATTTTATTTTATTCTACAAATTGGTTTTAAATACCATTTTAAATCAGTTGAAATTTAAGTGTATATTTTGTTTCCTTCATCATACATACATTTTTTCTTATTTTTATTTTTTTCTGGTTCTTTTTTCCACTTTATTCAAAATGATGTGTAATAACAATACTGACTAGTTATATAATTATATAGGTTTTTAGGGTTCTTGTACATAGACCTGAAGAAGTCTAGAAGGACGAAAGCGATCTTTGTTAACAATAGGTTTTGAAAATAGAAATTGATTTTTACATGCAAAATGTATATGTATATATTTATATATATTTTTTGATTGCCAAATGAATTAAGGTTGATATATTTCCAGCCATGTAGTATATTGTCTTGGATAAAATCACAGACTTAATAATCTACTTCATAATTTGGTTAAATAAGAGGTACCACATCATTATATTTTATTTAAAGTACATAAGGGTTATATATTATTATGACAACTACTAGGTAGGGCAGGACCAGCTCGAATGTCACACTGATGGGGGAAGGGATGTGAATTTAACATGTGTACCAGTAACACTTTGTTTTACAGCACAATAAACCACTCCCATGCCTGATAAAAAGTATATATATATATTTAGAAAACTTGTGAGGAAATTATTACTCTATTTTTGTTTTACTTGGATCGCTTGTCTGTGTACGATTGACATTTCTTGGAATATTTCCTGTTCTCAGAATATGGTAAACCTGGAGTTATTTATATTTATATATATATATATATATATATATATATATATATATATATATATATATATATATATATATGTATATATAAGTTTGGGGGTTGGGGAAATTCCCCATGCAAAAACAAGTTAAAAGGAGAAAGAAATGTTCAAAATCACTATTCTCTGGATTTTCTGTCTTTTTTTTCTGTGTGTTGGGACATGGCATTGCAAGCTACAATATTCCAATAGGGAACCCTTTAAGACACACAGATACACACACACACAGTTGCAATTCACTTTGTTGTAAGCTACCTCTGTTACCAGAGTGTACTCTTTTTTTCATCTAAAGGACTCTGAGTACTGGGTTTATCGAATGGAGGAATGATGACTGTTCTATTTTGTGTTTCAGCATTATTGTAGGGAGAGTGCATGCATGTTAGGCTTAGGGTAATGGGTAGGTAAGAGGATAGATTTAGTGCTCTGCATGTTTACTAGTATACAGGAAGTATGCGTGAGTGTCTTGTGCAGTGGTACTGTTAAGGAAAGGTATTTTTGTATGGAACGGTGTAGGGTTGGGGTTAGGGATAGGGCAGCATTATAATTAGAGTAAGCACACAATCAGTGAGGTGATACAGGTGGGGCTTCATCTGGTGTTATTGTTAGAGGGTTTTTTTTGTTTGTTTTTAGTTAACCTATCACAAACAGGGAGCATTTGTTATTCTTTTGTAATGGTCTTTGTCAACCATTCATTCAGTTGATTAAAGTGAATGTTGATGTACAAAAGTCAGTTTAATGATTGTTGATCTTTAGCCCATTAACAATTGAATACATATCATATATACATACTGTGATATTTTAATGGGGAAACAAATGCCAAACCATGTTTTCCACTCTCATTCGATTAGGTACACAACATAAAGACAAAACCTTAGCAAAGTTAGCATAAAATCTATTTTATTTAATACATAAGGAACTAAAAAGAAAATGATGTTTCCTTTAGCAAAAGAATGTTCAAACCCTGACTAAGACTATCTCTGTATTTTCATCATAATCAGTCTTCCCAGGTTTCTTACTCACTTTATTGCCACTTTAAGGCCTCTACCTTCTAGTTGCTCTAGTTGCTCTTATTGCACCTAAGAAAGATGTAATTTACCTCTTTCTGTCTCTTGATGAGTTTCTCCCCCTCCACTTACTCTCCCAATCCTGTTTTTAACTACCCTGTTCTTCTGTTCCTTACTTATAACTTTGAAATGGGAATTTCCCATATCCTTCTGAAGACTTTCTTCCCACAGTGTTCGCAAAAAAAAAAAAAAACTAAGGATTATCTTATCTTATTTTTGTTCTATTCTTCTGTTCCATCAGCGTTTGCTAAATTACCTTAAACACCTGTTTTTATCTAGCAAACTATCTGTATCTGAAGTTTAATGTTCTGTAACTGAATTCTTAATACTCTGTGTGTTTATCTGCTTATTTGCTTTTCTCCCCGGGCCTCTACTGAAAATGGACATATATCCAGTTAGACTAGCCCGGTCAACAAATGTAAAATAAATAAATAAATAAAATAATAAATAATGACATTCCTAAGTTTGTCATACAAAACAGTCCTTTGCTGGATAAAACAGCTTGCTTTCATGCCTTTACAACTAAAGTTATGTTGATGGTAGAGCAGTTTGTGTATGTTCACTATGGTTGTAGTTATGCAACCATGGACTCTACATACAGACATTTATGAGGCCGTCCGAAATAGCTATTTAACTGTAATCTCCAAACAGGCTTTGTGCCTCATGAATGGAAAAGAGCAACAGTCATCCCTCTGCACAAGGCTGGGCCATCTGCAGACCCTGGAAACTACATACCCATAAGTCGCACTAGTCTCATATGCAAAGCCATGGAAAGAATTATCTTGCAAATGGTCAGTAATGACATAGAAAATCTCCAGACACTGAACCCAACCCAATTTGGTTTCATCAAAGGCAGATCATGCCTACTCAACCTGTTGAACTTCTTTGAGAAGGTCACCAAAGCAATGGATGAGGGCAAAATGGTTCACACTGCCTACCTTGACCTAGCCAAGGCATTTGACACAATACCCCACTCGGGTGTTGTTGATAAACTTAAGAGATTAGATATAAACCCTTATGTTACCTGGTGGATAGCTAGCTGTCAGATAGGACCCAGGAAGTTAAATGGGGATTCCACCTCTACAAAGAGGCCAGTCACAAGCTGTGTCCCTCAGGGATCGGTCCAGGGACTGCTCCTTTTTGGCATTTATGTCTCTGAAGTAAAGGCTGATATCAGTGGACTCTAGCTGACTAAATTTTCAGATGATTACAAATTAGGAGCTGTCACTGAATCCCCCACTGACACAAATGTTCTCCAGGAAGGGCTGACACAAACAAACAAGCAATGGGTGTCAGAGCCATGGACTAAAAGTAAATGCCAAGAAATGCATAATAGCATTCTTCAGAAAGTCATACACCCCTGGTAACTCATAGTGACAACACACCCCTAAGAGCTGATCCAGTAGTCAGGGCCTTGGAAACACACACAGACAGTAATCTAGCATTTTGACTATCACATGTCTACAGTAGTGAGGAAATCATTCTATGTTGTGCAACGTATAAAAAAGGCATGGCATCTAGGTCTAAGGAAGTCATTATTCCACTGAATTTGGCATTCAGCAGACCCATCATTGAGTACAATGCCCCCTTTGGTACATACCTAACCATGTACGGCCAACAATTGGAACATCCGCTGAGGTTCCTCACTAAAAGAATACAGAGCATAAGTAACATGTCCTCTGTAGATCACCTCATGGCCCTATCCCTGCATTCAGTCTCCTACAAGCTGTTGAGGGAAGATCTATGCCTGGCATACAAGGCATTGCCAGACCTCACTCTAATGGACCTCCTGCATATCTGCAAAACAAACAACACTAGAACTACCTGGTCTAAAGAATTAAACCTTGCCTGTGATATAAATAGGACCTGCCAGAGAAACAGGTATGTATCCCAGAGACTACCCCTTCTCTGAAGCAGGCCATGTGAAGCAGAGTTCCTCCCTAGCCCAATTTAAGTGTAACTTGGACAACTGCATGGAGAACAAGAAATTCATCCCTAGTTTGGCACCTGTATCTCTAATGGACACAGGCAGCATGTAAACGGTTTATCTACCAGGCCATAGCTTGTAAATGTTTCATCTCCCAAGGTCCTGCTTACACTTATCAAGTGTATCAGAACTTGTCAGAAATCTGGGATGCATGGCTAGGCTTAAAAATGCCCTTGTGGTTGTTAGGCTAGTAAACACCTATGAACCTGTATGTAAGGGGTATCTGAGCAACGCTTTCATTTTAGGATGTGTTCGGATGAAGCCCGCCAAGTAAGACGTGTTTTGTGTGTGTAAATAATGTTTTTTTTTTTTTTTTTGTAAGCAGCAGTCTCAGATTGTGTAATAGAATTCTACTGTTTTAGTAGCAATTATACCAATTTTGTGATTAGCATTTATGATCACACCTTGAGTGTTTTTAGTGATGTTTGTGGGATATGCAGTTTAGGGAGTATTGGTGAACATGATAATATCATTCAGCCAGTTGTCTAGGATAAAACAGAAAAAATCTGAGGTATGCAAGTTCTTCAACTGGAGATAATTTTCATTAACTAATACTGGGACTTAATTTAGTCTAAGATGCAGAAAGATAATTGTTGTCATAATCAAATAAACCTAAAAAAGTTATGCAACCGTTTTATTACAAGTTAGAATAAAGTTTACTGAAGAAAATCTATTTAAACATAAAGTATTACAAAAAGAAAGCATTTTAATTTAAAAAATATCGGTCATTGGCACCAAAGAGTCTTAAAAGGAAATTAATTTTAAGTATTTAATTGTATAATTTTATTCTTGTATTGCTTGATTGTTTTTTTTTAGAAATATATCGTTAAATATTTGTAACATAAATATAAGTTGTTTTCATTGTGACATCACTTCCTTTGAAGGTTATTCAGCCAAGGCACTAGAAGTGTGCGAGTGTTTTATGGTACAATAAATCAGAGTTTACCAGTACTTATCATTTTGCATTCTTTTCTATCTACAATTGTGTTGTATAGCTTTACAGTTATTTTGATAGAGCTGGGATAAGAAGAGCATGAAATTAGTTTTGCTGGTGTTCAGATGCAGTTCTAAGCTACAGATCCCTGCCTACAAGGTTTATCAGCTATATTTTAGTTTTATACTGAAAGAATAGCATGTATTATCCAATGGAACAATAACAATTATGTCGGTGTACTGAATTAAGTTTGACAGTCCACAGTCATGTTATAAAATCACTTATGAAAAATGGGGATATCAGTGGACCCAGCACAGATTCCTGTGCATGAATTTTTACTAACTGCAGTCTATGGGAAAAAGAAGTGCCTGGGAGGATCCTTTTGGATATCTTGTTCTTGCTTTCCATGGTGCATGTCATGTTTGACCTTTAGTACTGCATACTTGTGTGAAACTGGATCCATGGCCTTGCTTCAGGTGAAGAATATGACATGAAACAGACTGGATATTGACTTTCAGTCTGTCAAAGAGAAGGAAAAAAAGGCTTCACCTTAAATAACAATAAAATGCCACACATTGTACTGTAAAACTTTACATTTTGCCTTGCTTTGAAACCCAGACAATCAAAATAATTGGGATTTTTTTTTTTTTTGCATTTTGATTTCTTGACTGATGCTGTAAAAGAAGCATGTAGGATAAGAACATACAGTGCATTTATATCTGTCTTATGCTTTACTGCTTGGTTTTGCATATAAGTATCGCTGTTTCTCTAGTTATAGTAAGCTCCACTAAATGGATCCTGAGTGGACTACATCAATATGAAAGTAACATTTCATGCTTTACAATATAGAACCTAATTCTTAGCTGCTTGTACATATAAGCCACTACAAACATAATATGACTACCCTATGATAAATTTCACTTTTTGGGACTAATAAGAGGTCCTTGTGTTAAACACTACTGTAATTTCTTCCCTTTTTGCACTAGTTTCTGCCTATCACATTAAAACTACTTTGCTTCTCGAATATAGTCATGTGTAAAGTCTAAAGTATTATGTACTAGAATGTATGCATGTTGTTTGCTTCAACAATAACCAGCTGTCAGGTTATTGGTACTAATAAAGAGGTTCAGATTATAGGGAATAGTACCACAGAACAGCATTCTTGAGAATTTGCAAAGATTAACCCTCCTAGACAAGGATTGGTTCTCCCACTATCTACTTCAAGTAGTAAAGACAGGGTAAGTCAGTTTTAAAATTCCCTATAACCTTTGTGGAAAATGTTCTTATTTGAGTCCTAGAGGTCAAAGGTTTGATGACTAAATGCAGCCAGATGAAAATCCAATAGTGTGGGATTTGGAGCTACATATATAATATATTCTGTAGTAAAGCTTCACTTGCTAAGTGAAAGATGGTCACTTGCCATACATGCATACATATAAATATTTCACAAACTGGCAATAATGTCATTCTACCATACCAGTGTACCAAAATAGTTACTGCCATAAGTGTCCAAGGTGCTCTTAAAAATATCTAAACTAGTGCTTGTTTTAATGCAATTTAGTAGTCTATCCCATGCATCAATCAGCTAATCTCTCAGAGAACTCATTCCTATAGTATCTTCCACACAGGTTGTCTTATGATTCTCTATTACTTTTTGATAACCCCAAACATTGACACAGGTGGTTGTCTCTAAATGCCCTATATACCTGAATATGGTCAAACACTCAAATAAGGTCACATTATTTTTAATTATGTCTCCTCCCTGTGCTTAGTTTGGTCCCAGTTTGTGTAGTCCTTTTTCAATACAATCTAATTTAATTTCAGTATCTGAGGTTACCTGGATGTTACTAGGAAATGTTATTACCCCCCACCTTATGGAGCCAAACTGTTTTGCATAAGATTTTGTAAGTATATCTATAATCTGTGTCTGAGAATACATTTTAGAATCTACACATTTTATCAGTTTGCACATTTTTGCTCCTACCAAGTCTTATTTATATGTAAAATGTTTTCCTATTATGCTCAATATCTTTATATAAGTTTTTTTTTTAATTTTTCTTGATCTTGTCTCACACTATGTTTAATTTTTCTGTCCATCTTGCTTATTTCAGTTTATTACAGTTTTTAAAGTCATATTTCTTATGTTCTTTATCTGTCACCTTTATCAAGTATCTTGTTCTTACAGAAGTATCTCCTCCTGACATTGTATGCTTAGAACCTAATGTTAAACATAGCCTGTATGCACATACACATTTATGTATGAGAAAAAAATCATAATAGATTGGGAGGTATTTTCTTTCTCTGAGTTGTGACAACCTCAGATCTCAGAATATTAAGTAGCAGTGGTTTTGGGGAGTGTAAGTCCCTACTGAGATGTGACGGGGTCTTGCCACCCACATAAAACAGTCTCTCAGATATATGCAACACTTTGGAAGTGTGCTATTTCATGACCTCTGCAGTGATGTTTCTGAGACTGTAGTCTTTGTTTTGTTCAAGCTAATTGACTACCTCAGTACTTAACACTACACAGACCTATCACAATGCATAGTATTTTTCCCCAGTGATGGACAGGTTGACAGATGAGATCAGACAGGAGGCCCCGTGGACTATGATGTTTGCAAATTACATTGTGATCTGTAGTGAGAGTAGGAATCAGGTTGAGGAGACTCTGGAGAGGTGGAGATATGCTCTAGAGAGCAGAGGAATGAAGGTCAGCAGGGCTAAGACAGAATATATGTGTGTAAATGAGAGGGAGGGTAAAGGAATGGTGAGGATGCGGGGAGTAGAGTTGGTAAAAGTGGACAAGTTTAAGTACTTGGGATCAACAGTTCAGAGTAATGGTGAATGTGGAAGAGAGGTGAAGAAGAGAGTACAGGCAGGGTGGAATGGGTGGAGAAGAGTGTCAGGAGTGATTTGTGACAGACGGGTACCAGTAAGATGAAAGGGAAGGTCTACAAGAGGGTAGTGGGACCAGCTATGTTATATGGGTTGGAGACAGTGGCATTGACAAAAAGGTAGGAGTCAGAGCTGGATGTGGCAGAGTTAAATATGTTAAGATTTGCATTCGGTGTGACTAGGATGGATAGGATTAGGAATCAGTATATTAGAGGGTCAGCTCATGTTGGACAGTTTGGAGACAAAGCAAGAGAGACGAGATTGCGTTGGTTTGGACATGTGCCGAGGAGGGATGATGGGTATATTGGGAAAAAGATGCTAAGGATGGAGCTGCCAGGTAAGAGGAAAAGAGGCAGGCCTAAGATAAGCTTTATGGACATGGTGAGAGAGGACATGCAGGCAGTTGGTGTGACAGAGCAAGATGCAGAGGATAGGAAGAAATGGAAAAAGATGATCTGCTGTGGCGACCCCTAACGGAAAAAGCCGAAAGATGATGATGATGATGATGATGAATTCACTCATAAGAACTACTTTATACTACTGCAGTTGCCTTCTCTCAAGGAGCTTTGTTCATCGGTGACTACTAAGCTAATGACAACAAGGGGAATTTTTAAGCCTTGCTGTGCTTCCTAAGGTGAGAATCAAACCCTGCACCCTGTGTCTATGAAGTAATATTCTACTCCTTCTCCAGCCCATTTACTTGATTCAGTAATTTCAGTGACAGCTAATGCTGCACTTCACTTATTTGTTTACACTCCCAGGCTGGTTGAATGATGATTTCTACATATGTAGGTTACCTTTCACTATACTATAGTCCAAGCTCTTTCATGCAGATTATCTTTCACACAGTTACTTCCTGTTGTACAGTATAGCTATTCTCCTGCAGTGAGAACTGGAACTCATTTTTACTTCCGTAGGCAATCTGATATATAGCTTGGCATTATACATACACATGACATTCACTGCTTACTTCTGTTCATTTCTCAGACACTCTTAGTCTTTCTACTTTACTATTACTTAAAGCTGTCATGATATTTAATAGATGCTATGCATATCCTGTTTGCACCAGTTTTTCCTGATGGAAGCATCAACTGTCTTTATAATGTTCTTGCACTTTTTATTGTCTGTACTACATATATAGTGTTTTGTTATTTATGCTTGTGTGTATTTTTAACCAGTTTTACTTTGTTGTACCATCTACTGTTTGTATGTTTTGTTGTCTGAACTCTTTTCAAATTGTAACCAGTTGTGATTTATTGTAGCACCTGTTATTTCTATATATTATTTTAAACCTGTATGCCTTGAATATTCTCTGCCTCATTTACTCTGTATTGTCGTTCTACTTTTTTTAATTTCTCCAAATCATTTGGGTTTCTAATACCATGATGGGAATGGACCCCATTCTTAACTCAAAGTATGATTACAATTCATGAAATTAGTATTGTTTCAATCTTTGATGTCAGCCAAAAGTGCTCTTCGCAACACTCGCAAGTGTCTAGTAATAATGCCTTCTGCAAATCGTACAGCATTACATGGATTGGTTGTTGTGTTGTGTCTTTCAGCTTATCCCGGTTAGGGGTCGCCACAGCGGAACTCCGGTCCGCTAATGTTTGCTAGTGGATTTTTACATGCCGAGTTACCAGCTCTGACGCACAACCTTCAACGAAGGCATGCCCATTCACGTATGCCTCCTCACAGAAGACGCTCTAGTTGAGAATCGAACGGGACAACGTCTTGCTGTGAGGCGACAATGCTACTGCAGCACCACTACTGCATGGATTGGTAGCATATCTAAATATGATTGTAGATTCTTTTTTATGTGACTTGTTGCTCCAACTACTATTGTAACTGTCTGGGTATCCTTCTTCTTCGTTGCTCTCATTTCTGCATGCAGATCCTGATATTTAATGACTTTGTGTCTCTCTGTATGCAAGACACTGTAGTCACTGAGTGCAGCAATTTCATTGATCAATTCTACTTTTGTCTTCTTTTCTTGGACCAGTATATCCTGTTTTCTAGTATCTATCTTTTGAACTGTTGGTATTGGGTGATCCCATGTGATATAAACTTCATCATTTTCTATGATGCTTTGTGGCTCATGTTTCCAGTGTTTTTCAGCCACCTCAATACCGTAATGTTTGCACAAGCCTCAGTGCAACAGTCTTGCCACATTATTATGCCTATCAGTATACAGTCCTTCTGCCATTAGTATGTCACAACCAACAATGAGGTGTGCGACTGTTTCCAATTCGGTTTTATAAAACCTGCATATGTCTGTTTCTCCCACATGTTCAATGGACTTTATAAACCAACGTGTACGTGGCCCACTATCTTGGGCTGCCAATATTAACTTTTCATCTCTTGGTTTGAACTCGCCTCTCCTTAACCATTCCTGTGTTCATTCATGATCAACATGAGGTTCTTCCAAAAGTTTTCTATACTTGCACATATATTTATGTTTTTCCACATTTCCTGCCTTCTCATCTGGTCCTTTGCCTTATATTCTTTCTTTAGTTTTTTTGGCACATTCAGTTGCTGCCTGATTTTTTATCTACTTCTGGTTTGATTTCCATTCCTGCTTGACACCGATATGCTTCTGCTAAATTAAGCAGAGAGGTCATCTTAAATTTATTCTACACGCTGTAGCTCTCAGTGTAGCTTCAAAGGTAATTGGACCTGTTCCCTTAGCCAGATAAACTGCAAATAAATAAATTAAATAAAGCTTTCATGTCATATTTCTACAGTAAGCTTGGCTCATAGTGCACTAGATGGAGAAGTAGCTATCATCCCTGCTATAGAATCACTTGCTTATCATGTGAATCAAAACCAAGCTGTAGCTCTTGGAAATTATACAATGGCATGCATGATATCTTGGTGATTATGTAATGGCATACATGATATAAATCCTGAATCCTGCATATATGCCTGTGCTCTCCAGACATGTATTTAGCGCATTGCTATGGACAGGGCAATGAATGGGGGGCAGCTCTCTTTTCACAAAGACACATGCATGACAGTGCATGAAGCTGTCCCAAGAATTCCGTCCAAAGCATCCAACATTCCAAGATCCAGGCTCATGCTGACTCATTGCTGCAGGGACCAGCCACTGTTGTCACATTCTATAAATTTACAATATACATTTATCTTTGTTGTAGCACAGAATCATTTCTGAAAACTAAAAGCCCAAGACTGTTGAAAGAATGCACAGAGGATATATATATATATATATATATATATATATATATATATATATATATATATATATATACATATATATATATATAAAATCCTATTTAAGTAGCCAAATTCAAACCATAATTGGTACTGCTATCTGTCTGCCTTGTTGTAACAAAGAAACTTGATGCGTCATGAATATATAAAGCATTCTGCTTAAGCAACTAGTGAAGACATTCATCCTAAACCATACCATGAAAAGAATATATGTAAATAGAATCTCTTTCTTACTTAACTGAAAAGTAAAGAGAAATTCAGAAAGCACAATTCTTCAGTTAGCTTTCTATTTTGCCATTGCAGCTCAGGTAGGGCTTTAATTATTGGCTGAGACATGACCTGCCATACTGTTTCTGGGCATGGTTCTCTAAGTTAATTCACTAAGGATTTAAATCATCAAAAAAACTCATCTATCACTCTGAGTGACTTGTTATAAACCAATGACCTTAAACAAATCAAAATGAAAATAATAATAATAATAGAAAAATTAAATATATAACATTAAAAGGCCAGGCATTGGTTACTTGCACGGTTAAGTTGATAGATGAACAGTCAAGTAGAATTGTTAAATGCAATATACAGATGCTTGCACTAGTCAGAGAAATTGGAAAAAAGGTATAAACAGAAACACTTCTTGTACAGAGAATATAAAAACATCGCCAGCAATGTGCTATGAATAACAGAGCGAATTTCCGTTCTACATGAATTATACTAGTGATTGCTAAATCTGTTTTCCATTCATTGTAGTGATTCTGCTATAACTCTTTGCTGAGTCTGTAAACAAGCACAACAATATTTAAAATACAGATCACTGAAAAGTCAGTTTTGTTGCATAGAGGGATAAAGCTTTGAATACTGCCCAGGGATCCAGGTTTGATTAGTGACTTGAGCACTGGTGGGGTCAGCTCTGGGGGGACTAACATGAGCACAGACAGTGGTTCACTCATCAAGGGGAGGTGGCACATTGGTAGAGGTCCTGCGGCAAAGGCATCACAGAGAAGTAAGTTCTTAAATATGAGCTGTGTACCAATAGCAGAGAAACTGGGGTATAAACCTAGCCAAGGAGTGCATCATGCTGTAGCCAATAAAGCAGTTGTGCAATGGGCTCAGGCACAGCACTGAATTTAACCACAGCTAGCAGCAAACAGAGTGATGTAGTTATGTTTAAGTGAAAAAATTGAGACATCCATTAAGAACAGCCTGCTGAGCATACATTTCATTCTCACTGACTGCACTAAGATGAGGTTATTAAAATGTATTTTTCTCTGGGGAAAAAATCACAGTCTCATGAGATCATATGGGGTGAAACATCAGACAGAATAGAGTACTGAATGGATCAGTAGGAACCCAGAAGAAGCGTGATGATCAACAGCTAGTAAGAACAACAAATGCAGAACTCTGAAAACAGCAATCTAACCACAAGTGATAAATTTAAGCCAAATGCTACCTCTAATGGATAAGCTTTTTGGTCTACAGTAAAGGATTTTCATGACATTCTGTTCATTTATTGTATATACAAATGGTTATGGCTGATAGGGGTAGGCTTGATGGTCATCCTTTGCATATAGAATAAAAGAAGAGAATGTCATGAAAATCCTTTAGTTTACAGCTATTTAGAGGTCACAAATTCAGTGCTATCTTAAATTCTCAAAGGAAAATGGCAGATCAGTGGCCTGTAAAAAATAATCATAACTTCTAATAGAACCACAACCCTGGATAGCAGATGTCAGTGAATACTTTGACTTGCTAGGCCATCCATTACTATTCATGCTGAATAAGATATAGGTTCAATTTAAACAGCAGTGAATTTACTCCCCTCTAGCATCAAGGAAATAAGCAATGTTAATGTGACATGTCTAATTCTAAAAGAAAATGGCAGCTCGGTCCATACCACAGCAATGCTCTTGGCAGAATTTTACCAGTAATAAAAGGGCCAGGTATGCTTTAAAATGACTCTGGAAAAACTAGATGACAAGATTAACAAACCAAGGCTACTGCATTTCAAAGCGTCTTACACAGAAAACAAAATGAAAATATTATCGAAGAGGCTCTCCATTCTACCACATGACATGAAGACCTGTTATAAAATGGCCTTCATTACCCATGAAGCAGTCATGGGATGTCAGATTCAGTACAAGGAGCTAAATATACATGCCATCAAATTAAAGGAAAACTTTAGGTAAGAAATAGAAGTGAGGGCTCCACTACAAGAACAACTTCAAGCATTACAAGAAAAAGGTGATAATCTGCAGAACTCATCACAGATTTACAATATGTGCATAACTGAGACAGTATACAAAACCATGAGCTTACCATCACATTTCTGATTAGAAACTATGAGGATCTACAGAGTGAGCAAGACATCGTCAATCATATGTAATCCAAACTATTTATTTATGTCAGTGGAAGTATATGAAAGTAAAGAGTGGACAATACAACTACGCAAGATGAAAAAAGGAGTCCACTGACATGGGTTCACAGTTGTATTTATGGAAGATTTCTCCCAAAGACTGAAAGTGGGGGGGGGGGCAGAATTTATAAAAAGAAAGCTTACAGAAATAGGCTTCACAGCAGCTTTTAACTACCCAGCCACTTTCGGCACAACCTCATAAGACAGAACATTTTATAAAGAACAAACAAAAAAGACTAACAATTAGAGCTAGAGTGGACTAGAACATATTATTTATTTCCAGGAGATGGAATGGAAAGTGACAGGGTGAAGAGAACAGAAAAAAAAGGGGGTCAGGAGACTGAATGAAGATTTCCTAGAAAAGATCTGAAAGAAACCGATCTCCAAAAGTTCAGAAAGTGCACCAGTGGTCACCCCAGCCATGCTACAAATAGTACATGTGAAGAAGGTGCAAGGCCTAAAAAGAAGCCTGAGTCCACTGACAGACCAAGGCCCAAGTAAAGAAGAAGTATCAGGCAGAGTAAATGGTAGAGCCTCATATCAGACCATGGTAATGATGAAATCTAATGTAAGTTTATCTTTCTTCAAATACAAATACAAATATTTGGAGTCACAATTTACCAGTCTTACTTGTACTATCTCTCTGCAAGCAAATAGAGTAGTGTAATTATTGTACTCTTTTTATCTGGTGTATATTGTTCTATATTGTATGTAATTTCTTACAATATATGTACTTCATAGACCCTGTGGTATTCTTGCCTTATATTCTGCATTAACACATCAAATTTAATCTTAATTTATGTAATCTAAATCTATATAATAATGTTTTTTGTTGAGCTTTTCTCCCCAGGCCTCTGCTGAAAAGATGTTGTTTGCTCAGTCTGGTCAACAAAAGCAATATATAAATAAATAAATATAAATGAAGAAACATCACAGGCATGGAGGGCAGGAAGACAATCTGATTTGGAAGATGAATACTGTTGAAGTAGTAGGGGTCTCCAGAGACTTGGTCATAGCTTCACCTCTTCTGCTTCAATATCACTGTATAGTTCAAGCAGGTCACCAAAGGAAAAAAAACATACTGGAGACATGAACTACTGAAATTGTACACTATATTATATTTAGATATATGTTATTAGTGACTCCTGGTAGGTAAAAGTATAAAAGCAATTTTAAGCTTTAAGTTATGGGACCCTTAAGACATTAAGAGGCAGAACAATAACACTGTGTACTGGAAGGCAAAGGATGGGCAAATGAAGTGAGGTTTGATACAAAGTGCACTATGAATAGCACAGATATTGCAAAATGGTATCAAGTTATCAATCATAGTATATAATAATCTTCAGAGCAAATATGAATTATAGAGAGTAGATGGACAACTAGAACATAGATGATGAAGGTAGTATCATTCAGGTATAATCTAAGTTGCAAATCGAAGGCCAGAAGATAGCGACATCTAATGATTAAGTGGACTTAACGGGACACTGATAATGGGTGACAGAGAAAGGAACATGTCACTGATTCTTTTCTGTAACTGATAATTAGTCCTTTGCCTTAGATCAGAGTAACAGAATGAAAGTAAAACAACAATAATAATATATAATAAATTATTTCATTTTCTCTCTCTGCCTTACATAGATTTATATAATTCGACCTTGGGCCCTCATAATATTTTCAGCTCATATAAGATAAGTGTATTATGTGTGTTACGCCACACAATTTATAACAAAACTGGAAGAGTTATGCAGGTAAATATGAACTACATCTATTGCATCCTTCTATATGAATCCTGTCCTTCAGAACTATTGTACATGTGGTGATGGGAAAATGCAAAATATGCATTTGGGTAATGGATATAGTATTTGTACTATAAGGACATGTGGCCTACTTGCATGGCAGATTGGGACACACAACTGGCATGGTACACTGTGAATTCTCTTTCTTTTTTACCACATTGCATGAATCATGACTGCCATGTTAGGGTATCCAAAAGACAGAATAGAAGATATGAAGACTGTTGTTTCAGATGAGCGGATACTGCATGACTAAATGAGATCATCAACATCATTATTAAAGACGGCTATTGACATTAAAATTGTTACTATTAACTAATTCATAATATAAAATGTGTAGTGAAACTAAACCTAAGGTATAACAGTAACAAGCATATGTAGCTAGTCATTTAATGATAAAACTGTTACTTATAGCAAACAGAATACAAATTTAGGCTAAAATAGGGCCTCAAACATCAAGGTGAATAAAAGTGAGGGAATGATGCAAGGGGGAATGTCAGTTGGTATCTGAGGTAGTCTACGGTATGACTTTTCATCACTAGCCACTTGATTTTCTTTCAGAGGGCTGAAGGTGCTACTTGGTGTGTACCAAAAGTGAAACCTCATCTCAGGATAGAAGATTATTGCATGCTTGGAGGGAAAGTTGGGGAGGGGGAGAGACCAAGGTCCAAAAACTTTTGTGTCAAACAACTTTAGAATGCAATCTCAGCAAGGGGAAGTACCTAGAGTCACCATATGAATATCACCCACATAAAACAAAAGTTCATCCCTGTCCATTTTAAAGCACAACTTAATTCTATGGATGGGAGACAGAATATTTCCCCTGGACCACCTCTGTAATACTAATGGACAGAGGCAGCTCCTAAATGCTTTGTCCCATGCATGAGTCCCCTCAAATTATGTTATGGTATGATACCAGTATTAGGGGTAATATATAATTATCAACCATGGGATGGGTAAAGCCAATCTATAACCAAATGGGATAGGTTATTTAGAGCACAAAAAGAGAAACTAGCTATGTTTAATATGGCCTGTAAGGGCAGCTAGCCTAGTACTTACTTATAAACCAATCAGTGAGTGCTCACACCCCGTTAAAAGGAAAATAATCTTTCACTGGTTAAAGACTGAATATGTAGATAGTGTTACTACAAGAGACAAAACTAAAAATTAGAGATGCATATAAGCTAAACTGAAAATAATTTCCAAACTACTCCACCTATCATAAAGCAGGGGAAAGGAAAAAGAAGGTTAACTATATTATTCCATAGAAAGATCAGAATTCTAATACAGAGTATAAAAATAAGTGACCAGAGAAAGTGGATCTTGTGGAAGAGCAGGATTTCAGGAAGTAGGTAATTATCAGGAATGTATAAGCACCCAATGAGGATAAACACCCTGTACAATTCTTAAAAAACTTTTGCACCAATGGTGAGAATTTGCACCAAGGAGTTATTTGCAAATAACAGGCAGGAATTATAATATAAAACCACAACACCAAGCCTCTACTAAAGGGCCACCAGGAGAAAAAGTATTAGCATTCTCCACTTTAATGACCACTTTCGTCCACATAGACTTCCTCAGAAACAAAATTCTCACAATGTAACTACTCTTAAAAAGCATGCTCAATTACAAAAGTAATGATGACATAATAAATTAATTGTTCCAATTAAAATCATTACAATAAGAATTGTTATGATAAAAAGCTAAGCAACCATAAAAAACTTTATAAATGCAACAAAAACAAAGTGTTATTTGACAACATGTCTCCTATGATTTTTTAAAAAACATTTGATATTAATGATGTCATTGAGTCCAAGTTTATGATCTCCTTTCAATTTTATTTGCCATCTAGCTTCCCTTTGTTCTAAATAAGTTTTAAAATATCCTCCTCTTTTATCCTGTTGACCTTGTTCCAGGAGGGAAAATAAAAACTTATTAAAACCTGTGCATTCCACACTATGCTTGTTGTTTTTGTTGTTGTGTCTTTCAGCTTTTTCCGGTTAGGGGTCACCACAGCGGAACTCCAGTCTGCTAATGATTGGCAGTAGATTTTTACGTGCCGAGTTGCCAGCCCTGACGCACAAGGTACGCCCATTCATGCATGTCCCACACACAGAAGACGCTCTAGCTGAGAATCGAACGGGACAACGTCTTGCTGTGAGGTGACAATGCTACCGCAGCACCACCACCGCACTATTCCACACTATGCTTGTATAGGGCATTATTCAAATCTTGTCTTTTTATGCTATACATATGTTCCCTAATCCTCTTAAATAAATGCCTGGTAGACATACCTATGTAAAATTCTAGACATTTATCCCAGATGGCCACATTAACAACCCCTTGAGTTTTGCAATTGAACACTCCTGGGTCCCCAATGGTATATTCTAAATGGGAAAATTCAATGTATGGTCCTACTAATATATACCTACACATGGGACAACCTGAACATTTATACATACCCTTAGGTCTATCAGAAAAGAGGGTGTATAGCATAAATAGAAAAGATTTGAATAATGTCCTATATAAGCATATAACATATGGCATTGATCAGAGTTTTTGATAAAGATGGAGCAGGGGCAGCTGTAACCTGGACAACTTCAAGGAAGGCACCTGCTCTACACTACCATTTGTGAAGAATATAATAAGCTAAGTGGTCTAGGGATACTAGTAAAGCTATGAGTATAAAAGTTTACGAGCATTCAGCTTCTCTTGATAATAAATAAAGTGACATGAGAAGAAAACAAAGTTTAACAGCTGGTGCACCATAGGGATCATGTTGCACAGATTAATGTTTGTATATTGTTGAAGTAGCATGCCCTGTAGATGCATAACTCTACTGCAGTTTGTAAACTTAAATATCTGCTCACACTAGTCAGGGGATGATAACAATGTTGTGGAACAATGCTTATGTTAGCTCAGATTTAATTTTAAAATTGTATTGATGTCTGACAGGAAAAGGGCTTGAAGATACTGTGGGGCAGAGTGACTGTGACATACAGTAGCTTCAGAGGGAAGGAAGCAAGAGATCAATATTCATGTTAGCACAGACATAGTAGTGTAACCGTGCCATCAGGAAATCTCGGGGGGGAAGGCTTGGTTTGGGCAGTGCTATACTGTACATCCTGCAAGGTACTTCACTAATACAAAGCCAGTATACCTCATCATAGCTCTCAGCGGTACAGATTTCCGCAGAATTTTCAGACTTTACCTCATGCTTTGGTGCATTGTTTGATTTTCAGGAGGGTCAGTGTTTTTGCTATGTGTACATATAATTTAATAACGTGGATAATGGCACTAGTGGTTAGCTTGATATTCTTGCAATATGTTACGTTTTCTACTTTATTACTTTACATTCGGGTGTAAATATTGTTCCTCACTTGACATTGACCTATATTAGCAGGTTGCTACAATTATTTATATAACTGTTATTTGTCATGATGTCTTTAATTTGGGCTGGGCCATGGGGTGTTAGCAGAAATTTTGTGCTTACACTTTTAAAGAATATATTTGGACTGGGCAATGGCACCCCCCTTTCAATCCTATACACTTGTTAAAAAATACATTTACAAGGCTCCTGCACCTTTCATGTCTGGAAACTTTACTAAAGAGAAATCTCATAGGCTAACTTTGGGGCCATTGCCCCCCTTTAGTAATATCCTTCATCCAGATTTCTTGCCATAAGAGGTTGAGAGGTATGGCCGTTGGTTATTATTCTCGTTCTTTCACCCCTTTAGAACCAATTGGTTTAGTCCATCCTCTGGTTTGAGGCCTGTGTTGGTTCCACATAGAGAAGATGGCCATTGCTATAAAGAAGCTGACCAGAAAACAACGCACAGAAAATGGCTAAACCTAAATGTTAAAATGTAATTTAGGAGGAAAATGTGTGGCCAGCAGGTGGGGGAGGTGAAGCACACAGAATAAAACAAATTGGATACTTGTATTACACTATGACCTACTTGTAGTTGGTTGTCTTTGCATCTTCTAACTAAAACACCTTGCATAATGGTTTACTATTTTGATCAGAAGAAGGTTGGCATTATGGTTAAGATACTTCCCTTACAGACACATGGTGCAGGGTTTGATTTTCACATGGCTTAATTGGCTAGGCTTAAAATGGCCTCAGTACTAATCTATGAACCTATGCCCCTTTTTCTGTTTTTTTTTTCTTTTAACTGCAGTGCCCAAAACCTTTCTTACAATACTTTTCATGGGGAAGGGCGGTTGCTGGGATCAGTGGGCTTACTCGTCTAATTTTTCTAAGGAGGGTGGAGGTTTAATCCTGGCATGCATCCAAATTCCTTATTCTAGGAGGTGGGAACGCATGAGTGTGGTAACTACATGATGGCTGCATTTGCTACTTGTGTCATAAAACCATTTTACAGCAGTATGTTCCTTCCCTGATTGTGAAAGGAATTGCTAGGGGAGATGATGGCATCAGGTTATTGTGGATAGTGGATGTGGGGCAGGATAGCAGCTGTTCAGTTGCTGAACAAGGTAGGCCCTTGGCAGTTGTGAGGGCTGTCACATTTTGCATGTGAAGATGATTTACAGTTTTCTTTGTTCTTGCGGATCTCAATGAGATTGCAGATGGCAGAAGTGCAGAGTTGCAGCAGTTATTGGACTAAAGGAAGTAGACTCGACAAGTGTGGATGAGGCTGCAGTATAGGTGCTGGCCACTAGAGCAGTACACAATGAGGTGGGGAGGCACAGAGTGGACTTCAGTCAATGACCAGAATGAAGGAGGCCTGAAAGGTGATGGATGCTGTTGTAGTGGATGTCCCGGTCACCAGAGTGGTGTGTAACGAGGCCACAAAGGGCAGCGCGCAGAGTAAGTAATGGTCAGTGACCTGAAGGAAGCAGAGTTGCAAGGTAATGGGTTCTGCTGGGGTGGATGCTCTGGTAGCTGGAGTGGAGCACAGTGAGGTCACAGGTAATTCTACTTATTTGGATTCATTAAGGTACATCAGAGTACTGCGTTTCGGTAGTGTGGGAGCAGGTGAGGAAGAGGTAGGTTGGGGGCAGGGTAAAACACTGTTGGGGATTGTTTATTGGGAGTGTGGGGTTCCCACAGGTGGAATTGAGTCACAACAATCATAGGAGGTTATTAGGCTAACAGCTCTAGGGATTTTACAAGCAGTCAAGTTCAACCCTTGCTTTCAGATGGGTGGAACCCTTTGGGTGAATTTACAGTTACCCATCCAGTTGTTTAAAATGTGTTTGTAGATGGCCAGTGACATGTTTTGTTTGACAGAATGCTGGAGATTGTTCCTAAGGTGTGGTATCTTCAGGGTGACAAAAAATGTCCCTCAAGTAGGTATTGGTAATGTCACATAACAGGTTAAAGTTTTTAGAGAGAGTAGCACGAGGACCATTTCACTTGTGCTTTGGGAGAATTTTGTAGGTAGGGTTGCAGGAAGCATTGTAGGTATGTAGCTGTTTGTAGGATATTTCAGGAAATGGGTGCTTGGTTGTCTGCATGGGAGGTAGAAGGTTTAAGCAAGGCATGGTTTTGGGATTTTGCAGACGTAGGCCATGTTTTAATTCCTTACTAGCTGCATAGGTAACATAAGGGAAGAAAAGCTTTGAGGGGAAAGGCCAGGGACAAGCAGAGGATTAAGGATGTTGTTCAGCTTTTGCTAGGCTGCTATCTAGGACTGTCACTAGGAAGAAGTGAGTGGGGGGGGGTTAAGGTTAGTTCTGAGTGCTGTGGCTAGGGTTCTAGCTACGATTGTCATTAGGAAGTAGTGAATTTTGGGGGTGTTTAAGGTTATGCAGGTGTTTAGGGCTTTCAAAGGAGTCAGTGCGTTAATCAGGAGGAGTTTAGTATAGTGACAGTGTTACCTTTCAAGTATGATATGTTGCCAGAGAATGTCATTGCTGGGCATCATAGGTGAGTCTTCAGGAATTAGTTCATGGAGAACTCAGGTAAAGGAGCATACTTCTACTATACAGTTTTCTCAGAATGTCCAAATTCTGGCCTTATATTTTGGGCCATTTTTCATAAAACTCTTTTTTTTGTCAATTTATGTCAAGTCATTAATGTTTGGAGTCAGAGAATTCCCTTCAGTAAATTCATGCTACTGAAAATCCTGTTTTATCTTTCTAAGTTTGTGACAGATTTCTTGGCTAAGACGCTGAGAGTTATGTCAGGGAGTTGTATGTATTTTTGGAAAGTTAATCTTGGCAGAGCAGGGTTACAGGAAGAACAGCACTAAGATATGCCTAGTCAGGGAGAGGCAGTGTAAGAGTGGTGAGCAGTCAAGTTGTGGCCATTGCAGGATGGTTCATGATTGAGTTGTTTCAGGAGACTTACATTGGTAGGCCACAGGGTCATACAAGCGAGCTGCAGAGCATGTGACTTGAGTCATAGATGCAGGTCATATACCTTATTTCCTGGCGTTATAATTCAGGGGAATGATAGGTTGCATTACTGGCCAAGCTATCAAGGTTCAGGCTGAAATGTCAATTTGGGGGTAATGTTATGTTGGCCAAGATTTTAAATGGATTAATTGGGAGTGTAATCAGTTTGTATTCATGATGTGTACAGCTTTTGGTGCGTTGTTTTTTTGGGAGAGAGGATTTCCACTCATTTTGGGTGGGAGAAAGGTGGCTGCAGTTAGGCCGGGCAGCATGCAATTGGGCTTGCATGGTTCCAGGTGCCATTGTGGCCCCTTACAGTCTTTGTATTACATTTGCAAGGTTACGATATGGGAATAATTCTGGAGTTACAGTTGGAAGGATAACAGGGGACTGGTGATTTAAAGAGGTGATTTCAAGGCATAAGCATTGTGTGGTCTACTGTGGTTATTTGGGCTCTGGTGGAGGTCTCATCAGTTAAGTCAGATATTTAGACAACTGGATGCTTTGGCAATTTTATGTTAGGCCACTGGGAGGTTGATGACAGGGATCCAGTTTGGTTCAGAAAGTATGGCATACACCAAATGACTTTGGTTTGACCTTTCAGTATGGTTAGGTTTGTTTCAGAGGGCTTGTTGGAAGTTTTGGAATGAAGGAGGGGGAACAGCCTGGTCAGGCTGGTGGGTGGAGAAGAGGGCCAGGCTTGTGTCTCTTCTGTTTCTCCTCTGGTATTGGAGGATCATTTCAATGAGTTGGGAAATGCAAGTGAGCGGTTGGGCGCTGCTTGACAAGTATAAGTAATGTGTCTCTTCTGTTTCTCCTCTGGTATTGGAGGATCATTTCAATGAGTTGGGAAATGCAAGTGAGCGGTTGGGCGCTGCTTGACAAGTATAAGTAAGCAAGCAGAGGTGAGGATGCTGCTTATTTGGTTGGATGGTTATTTCAATGAATTGGGAAATTCAAGTGAGTGGTTGGATGCTGTTTGATAAGTAAAGTAAGTGAGTGAAGGTAAAGATGCTGCTTACTTGGTCAGGGTGAGCTCGGTCATGCTGTCCTAACTTAACTGTTACATGGATGTTGGGTCAAGTGAGCGGTGGGACTCTGCTTGATAAGTAAAGTAAGAGAGTGGAGGTAAGGATGCTGCTTACTTGGTCAGGGTGAGTGGGGTCATGCTGCCCCAACTAAACTGTTATATGGACACTGGGAAATTCAAGTGAGTAGTTGGACGTTGCTTGATAAGTAAAAGTAAGCGAGCAGAGGTAAGGATGCTGCTTACTTGGTCAGGGTGAGTGGGTTCACACTGCCCTAAGTTAATTGTTATATAGATGTTTATGCTGTGATTAATGCATGAAAATATTAGTTGGTCAATGAAGTTATGTTTATGGAATTTTAATAAAGATTATCAAATGTCATTTGGTGCGCTGTGTGTTTACTAAGTGGGATCTGGGCAAACAGCAGTCTAGGGTAAGAAGCAAGCACTTAAAGTAGAGGAATGGTTTATTTTGGAGGACTTTAGGAAGATTCATAATGTGACAGACAGGGAAAAACTACAGCGAATGCTCACAAAGCAAAAGGTGTCACTTGCTGTTAAGATATAAATGATAAGAAAGCACCAGGCCTCGATGGATTTCTAGTTAAACTCTGCAAATGGGGAAGGGAAGATTTAGTGAGAACATTAATGCTGTTATATAACAAAACATGGGAAAATCCCATTTTGTCTCCCTCCATGAAGTATGCCAGCGCAGTAGTTTACCTTAAAGGTAGAGGTAAACAGAACTGTACCAGTCCAGCCAATTATGAACTCATATCCCTATAAAACATGGATGTAAAGATCTTGGCAAATATTTTAGCAAAATGATCCAGCAGCATACTCTCAAAATTATCAGTGTGGGACAGAATTATTTCATGCAAACTTTGCAAGTAATGGGATATTAAACTCCTAAATGCATACGAACAGGACACAGAGAAAGTAGGAATATTTATTTTAATGTACACAGGCATTTGAATTAGTTGACTGGGGATTTTTACTAGATGTCTTCCAAAGGATAACTTTAAGACAATCCTTTGTTAAGTGGATACAGATATTGTACAATTAGAAAAATTTGATCTCCTGGTCAGTGGAGGTGATTCTCTAGGGAAAGGAAAGATGTATAGGGGTATGAAGCAGGGATACCCATTATCAATGGGATTATTCCTGATGATAATAGAATAAATGGCTTCCAGGATAAGAAGGTTACTGAGAAGGATACAGTCATGTGTAGGAAATACAAGTATAACTTTACATGCAAACGATTGTCTCTTTTTAACCAAAAGTGTTGATTTTACTCTGCCTGCAGTATTGAGAATTTGGAAAAGCTTCTGGTATGAGATACAGTTGACAAAAAAAGCAGTCATAGTCTGAAAGATTGTAAAGTTGAAAGGGTAATTGGGGGTCATAGAAGCAAATGAATAATTTGTTTTCTTAGGATTAGAACTGGACAACACAAATAAAGGCATGATAAATATGAATGTAGAGATGCCAAATGAAGAATACTAATTAGATTTCATATTGGAATGGATAAAGACAGTGAATTATCATGACAGGCCCACTGATATTACACCTAGTCAGACACATAGCAATGCATACAATCAGAAACAAATATTAAAAAGTGCAATGTACTTTAGTAGACTAGTAGGGACAAGGAGTAACTAAATGGAGACTAACTAGAGTGAAGACGAAATGGATGATAGGGGCTAGTAGCAGGTTGTAGCATTTATCTGTAATTCAGTGGGCTATACTAACTGATATCAGTATAGATGCACAGCAGGCTGTATTAGAAGAAAACAGTGACTTGACATATGCAGGAGACAAATAGGTGGAAAACTGCTAGCAGGGCCTACAGACACACAATCTAAAATGGGGCCCACACAAGTATAATTGGATCTGGAGCAAGGACTGGGTTCTCAACTTCATCCCTACCAGAAACAGAGTTCTGGAAGAGAACAGGTATTAAGCTATAGAAAATCTGCTGAGGAGAGAGAAGGTAATAGAACTTTGACATTCCTAGGTATCAATGGCAGATTTATTTCAAAGTAACAGACCTCTACAAAGAAATTTTAAGAACAACATCTACCGATTCAGAAAAAAAATAGCCAAGTGGGGAAAATGGGAATCAGTGTAAAAGGAAAGGGAGGGGGCTTCAAAATAGACTTCTATAGGTTTTTGATTTCTTCAAAACAAAAGCAATTCTGGAACAAATATTTAGTGCTCAATAAAATACTCAATTTGCTTTTATTTCCAGTTCCATTTACTTTACAGTATTTTATTTTTGGGTACTAATGCAGTACTACGTTTTACACATATCTAATATATATAAATGATTTATTTTTCAATGTTGTTTTTGTTTCCTTTTTCCTGTATTGTAACATGTTTATATTTTTTGTGGTAATGTGATTTTAAGAAGTTGTCAGCTGACTTTCTTCAATCATGCAATCTTTTTTTTTTATTTTGTTTTTTTTTTTTTTAGTATTTAAGTTGGCCTCTGTTTTATTTCATTCTGAAGAAGTCTCCAGTTTGTTTCAGACAAAGGAATTGAATATTTATTTATTTATTTATTTATTTATTTATTTATTGGCATTTGTTGACTGGGAAAGCCCACTGGGTAAGGACCCATTTTCAGTGGAGGCCCGGGGAGAAAAGCTCCACAGTTAACAACAACAATAAAGCAAAGCATGTTTCAGTATCATTACAGATCTGCGGAGAAGGGCTCCGCAGTTTAAAATAAAACACAAACAAGCATCACAGAAATTACATAATTACCAACAGATGTTATACAGATTAATATACAAGCTTCAACTAACAGGTAAAAACTATATCACAGAAATTCGGTACATTGTGATGAACAAGTAATAAGGTCTTCCAGTTACTTGAAATGGATTGAAATCGGAGGTGTGGAATGGAGGATTTTTGTTTAACAGGTTATATAATTAGGGGGGCTTACATTGTATATTACATGTGCAGCTTGGATTTTGTAAGAAGTAGGTTTTTAGTGCAGCTTTAAAGGGCTTTAGGGAGTCTAGTTGGGTAATGGTAGAGAGGAGGGTATTTCATAGTTTGGCTATGTTGTAGGAATATAGGCATTGTCCTGCTGTCTTGTTGTTTTTTGCTATGATGCAAAGGGCTTTATCTGAGGAGTGGAACGATTGAGTAGGGTAATATATGTGTAAGATGGATTGGAGAACGGGGCAGTTATTGGGTTGGAAAATTAATTTATAGGCCATAATTAGTTGAGTACACTGGAGGGGTCTATATTCGAACACTGAAGTTTCAAAACTTTGAATGTTCTAATATCGACCCCTATTCAGGGAACGCTGAAAATAGCGAAGCTACAGAAAACCGATTTTTTTCCTAGGGAAAGAATTCGGTTGTCCGTTTCTGTTGCTTTGCTATTTTCAGCATTGTGGTGGAAAGTTCCGGGTCAGGTTCAGGTAAGTGTGCGATTGGGTGCGGGTTAGGTTAGTTAGGGTTAGGGCGCGGGTCAGGTAAGTGTGCGATTGTGTGGATGTGAGGGTTAGGGCGGGGTAGGTGAGTTAGGGTTAGGACGCGGGTGAGGTGAGTGTGCGATAGTGACGGACCTTAAGGTTAGGGTTTGGGTTAAGGTAAGTGGATAGTTAATGGTGTATGTACAGTTTAGTGTAGGGTTAGATGTAAGATTTTAGGTGTATGTGTGTGGATTGCTGTTTGTTTGGTGTGCTTGTGTGTGTGTATGTGTTTTGGAACAGCAAATTTTTTCCCTAGGAAAAAATTCACTGTTCTGCTTGTTCGATGTTGTAAGCGTTCACTGAATCGGGGTCGATATTAGAACATTCAAAGTTTTGAAACTTCGATGTTCTAATATAGACCCACGCTGGAGATAGTGGTGATATTCTAGCCAGGACAGGTTTGAGAGAGCAGTACAGTGATGTGAGTGGCTTGGCAAGTTAGATGCAAATTTTGCTATTTTATAGTAGCATTTTTGTTGCTTATTACTATAAAATGCTTAATAATTTGCTTTTGGCTGCAGATATCATTTTACAGTGTTTTATTTTTAGTTATTAATGTGGTTTATGCTGTTTATCCAATGACAGGATTTGTTTGGTATATAGTTCTGCACTGGCAGTATTCATTGCATTTTTGAGAGATTTGCCAGCATATGGCTGGTGTTGGCCAGTAGGTCTGTTGGCTGAGTGTTTGGTGTATAGATGGTTGTTTGATGAAGCAACAAAGAGAATCAGAGTGCACTTAGCTGTTTGGGGTGCAACTGGCATGAGCTGATTTTAAGTATAGTGAAGGGAGGGGAAAGGATAAGATACTTAGCAATGGATAAGCATTTACCAATAAGAAGGCAGTTATTAATGAAGATTTTGAAAGTATTTTATGAGTTTCATCCTCAGGTAAGGAATGTATATTGTGGGCATTGTTGTTTTTCTTTATGAAGGGGTTTTTCATATTACTGAATGGTTGGGGGAAACTGATGTGGTCTGATGTTTGCTTACTAGGCAGACAGAGTTAATGTTCTTAAGACATTCTAACGCAGATAAAATAGTCAAATGACACTAAATAGATTTGGTGACAAAAGATTTTTGTGCCCTGTGCAGTGAGGATTACTGTGGCAGAAGCTGTCATATTGGGATCAAGAGCTGCTCATTTTTTAACATTATACTGGTACTCCTGTGATTGTTAGAGAGTTTGATGTAGTTCTGAAGATAGTTTTGAGGACTCAAAGAATTGCTGATAATCAGTATTTCTCTCATTCTTTTCATATTGACAGGCCCATTGAAGATAAGCCAGTTTATGTGATTAAAAGGCAAGGAACATGGATTTATGATGCTTTTGGAGTTTATTTATTTAAGATAGTAGGTATATCTTATTTGTCCATGTTGCAGGATAGACAGGTGGTCATCTTAGATCATTCTTGTATGTTGGTTGGTGAAGCAAGCTACTATGAGGTGTAGTGTACTTTTCAATCACGGGGGTGCATTGGCAAGGATAGAGAGGAATGCAGTAAGGTCAGCGCTTGTCAGTTGTGGATGAATTGCAGCTGAAGGTTTTTTGTGCAGGCATAGTTATTATGCATTTGGGAGGCAATGATTTGGGAGTCGTTCTGAAGTGCAAGTTACTATCACGGATAGCTCATGATTTGTTGTTGCAGCAGCAATGGTTTCCATGATTTGTACCTGTTTGGTTAATTGTTGTCAGGTTAATATGAAGAAGGGCATTTACAGTATCCACCATCAAGGAAGCAAGAAAATGTATTACTCCCATGGAGACTAGGGATGATACATCATTAGGTATTATGATATTAGAACATTGGTGTTTTGGTTATAAAGATCCCATGTGGTATTAAGCTGACGGGTGCATTTGAGCAAAGTTGGGCTCAACCATTTTAATGTGCATATGTCTCTTTGGGTTAAAGAGAGAAAGCCAGTGTTAAAATAGATTCATACTGAGTTTATAGGATACAAACAAGAAAGAAAAGTGCAGGCATAGGCTGCCGCGTAGGTAACATGGTAGGCATTTTGAGGCATTAGGCCTCCAATTTGGAGGCTGCCATTTTCCTTATTTCCTTTCCTGGGTTGAGGGATGAAAGTAGGAGTGAGCAGTTTTAAAGGCACTGCCCTGTAAGTTTTATTGGTTTTAGGAGTGAGCAGCATATGGTGGTTTAAGTGGATGTGCAATTGTGCATTATTGAACATGCCTGCGGTTGTATAGGTGCATTTTCAAGTCATCACTGTCTAAAACATCTGGCAGCTGTAGTTATTATTTCAGTAAGACATGTTTATACGTATATTGTCAGGGATTAAGTCCTCATGCTCGTATACTTTAGTGACAATAAATCTGGCCGCATCACACGTTTTTGTGTGATTTTTATGTCCACGCAGGGTTCATGGACAAACTAAAATTACAACTATCGGTCTGGTTAATGAAACTGTGGCAGTGGTTCTTTGTTCATCTTCGAGTTTTAATGTATCTGGTAGAGACAGCCTTCAGAGACACCATTTGATTCAGGCAACAGCAGGCATAAATTATTTCAAGGAGAAAAAAAACAAGCACACCAATCAACAGTTCTCTTCCAAATCACATGGCGAATCAGATTCCAAATCACACGGCGAATCAGAGTAAATGCACTCTGGACAGCAGAACTGATTCTCTTTCCTTCAGTAATACCCTCAGGCAAGGTCATAAGGGAAATACACATCAATTTCAACAGGAAAACTTTCAGTATCACATAAAGGAAATGTACATACCAAGGTATGTGTTTGGCATGCTCCAGAAACTTATGTTTTATCCTGAGACCTTATTTGGATATAACATTCTGTTATTTATACTCCAAAATGAGATTTAGCTAATTTTTCTGGCTGCCCTTTTCCTAAAAACATTTTTTTTCTGTTTTAGCATTATGAATCATATTAATTCCTACAGCTTTACCTGCTAGCCATGTGATAGAGATGGGTAAGCTTAAGAATACATGTAAACTGCTTCTTTTTGTCTTTTTTCAGATCTGCTTGGGTCTGTCACTAGTATATTTATTTGTCCTTAGCATGATTAGGAAGATCATTTTGAGATTCTTTATTTTCCTTCCTTTTTTCTGATTAATTTTTACACTTGTGTGACTATGATACTGAAAGTGTTGTTGTTGTCTCTCGGCTTTTCCCGGTTAGGGGTCGCCACAGTGGAACTCCGGTCCGCTAATGATTGGCAGTATCTGATGCTGAAAGCGTTGCTAGTCCTTATTGTCCCTCGTGCAATTTTTACTTGCTGTCATTGCAGCTGCATGCCTACCATTTCAAATAAAATTATTTAAAAATATTCTGATATTTGGAAGTATCTGCTAAGGAACTTTCTGATAATTATTACCACACCATGGGGGTGTATTTGATTTATGAAAGATACAATGGCCTGCTCCCAAGGGATTGTAAATTATTTTAATAAGGGCCTCTGATAAGGAAAATAACATTGCTTGATTAAATAATTCTCTGTTCCATAGTCTCTGTTCTATGGTATGTGTAAAACATTTAACAGCCAGGTTTATAAAGGAAGTACTGAAAAAGACTATGGGCTCAATTCCAAATAACCTGTTCTCAGTGTAAGTGGCTTACTCTAGTGTAAGCCTGCCTCAATTCCATAAGACGTGATCTCGGTATAAGTTACTTAATCTGGTATAAAGCCTATCTATAAAGCAATCTTACACCAGTGACCTGATTCCAAAAGAATGACTTAATTTGGTGTACAGATATGTACCACCTATTTTATATTTTAAAACAAGTGGTAATCTTTCTTACTTGTTCATAGTTATTTTCAGATAAAAAAAAAAAAAAGATTTAGTGTTGAATCTCTCCAGTCCCAAGGTACTTCCCCTGTGTTTTGTGTATTGCTTGTCATGTAAAATTTGATAAACTTAATAATGTTAACATGCAATTCTGTAAGGTATTACACATGTGACACTAAAAGTGCGGTATATGCTGCCCGATACGCCTATGGTTTAGAGCATGGTAATCAAAATAAAAAGAGCTAATATTTTTGTGATATAATCCAGTTCTGTGGCTTTGGGTCTTGGCATTTATGCAGTCAGAATGGTATTCATAAACACTGCGTGAAATGTGTAGAACTTGAAACCACAGCTGTGGAGTAAAAACATTAAAGAATTAATCAAAATTAATAAGGAAATACTAATAAAAAAAGAGTATACATATGTTATAAACCAGTTTTAAAATCTCATTTTATATATTTTCAATGAAATGAACATATCTGTATTGCAAAGTATTAGGGCAGATGTTCTCAGTCATGTCTTAGGACATTTCAACCGGTATAAAGTAGCATTTCAAAAAAATCATTGTAATAGTATAATGGTATAAGTACTATCATATTTATGGAATCTCACTGCTCAAATGTTATAAGATTGAAGTATGATGTAATGTTCCGTCTATAAATGAACAAATAGTCTGGTACTATATAGCTATCTAAAAGATGAATACACTCTGTTATAAGGAGCTAATCACTGTACATTTGATGACACTGTTAAAGAGACCATCATGTAGCACAAAACACTCATGAAATGTTTTATTTAAGGTAAATCTTTGCACATTCTGCACAGTTAATTTGTTCTACAGTGGTGTGCCACACCATACTGAGAACTTGATCTATAGAATGTTGCTGGAATCATACAGCATTCTAAATTTGCAGTTTTAGGAGTATTTAATGAGAAACTAAGGATGAAGTATTATGACATACATGCATGCTTACACTTGAAAGGCATAGCAGTCCCTCCACAGCACAGATGTATAAGCCTTAATTATGACCCAGATGGCCTGAGAGGGTGGCTGGGGTCCCAGGTGTTGGAGGACCAGGAAAAGGATGGTACAGAGAGCACTTGATAAAAGCTCATCCAACTCTGGGGAAAGAAGTGGTCTGATGCATCGGAATGCTGGAAAGAAATGCATGGCCTTTAAGACTAGGGATACTTTGGCATTATCAGCCAAAGCTATACATGTGCAGCAGCTCTACATGCCTGCATGTGAAAACATGAATATGCACAGCTAAGGAAGCAGAGAGTGCTGAGCATATTGTCAGACCAGGCAAACAGAAAAGAATGAGCCTGCCATGGATAACAGTCACCCGAAAACAAATGTCGGCCCTTCAGCAGCTTAGATACAGATAGGAATAACAAAAGGACTTTCACACTGCAAGGAGGAGAGTCTCAGAGGGTGATGTGGGCTGCTAGGTACCAGGCTAATAACATGAATGAATGGAAGTAGTGATAATGAGAAACTGAACAAAGAAAAAAAACAGGACATACAGCAACACCATATAAATACTTATTGAAGTTAATATAGCGACTTGTGTGCTTTAATACGTGCTTCCTGTCATAAAACAGTCTGAAACAGTAAAACAAGTAATAAATGTCTGATATCAATGCCACATTGCAGTCTTTAAATCCACACTGCTGGCACCAGTTTATGTATATTGGACAGTGGTTTCAGTCTCAAGACCTTCTCCACTGACCTCCAAATGATATGCAAAAGGTACTTTCACAAACAAGAGACAAGGTAGAAAACACCAAACTCGAGCCTCGAGGAGAATCCACAGGTTTATTAAGCCAAACTGCTAAAATGGGGATCGTAGTAATCCACTTTGAACCACTGCAAACAAAAGTTGTTTTTTCCCGAACGAAAAGCGCTTTACATACTTTTTGTGTGTAGTGGTTTTAAGTGGATTACTACGATTTTTATTTTAGCAGTTTGGTTTAATACAACTCTTGTTTGCAGTGGTTCAAAGTGGATTACTACGATCCCCATTTTAGCAGTTTGGCTTAATAAACCTGTGGATTCTCCTCGAGGCTCGAGTTTGGTGTTTTCTACCTTGTCTCTTGATATGCAAAAGGTGATTGGTCTTAAGAGTTTATGCACATTGTTGCCAGAATTAATAACCACACCCAGACAATACTTATACTGACCAGATGGAGAGCACTTATAATCATCGACCCCCGAGGATCTCATTCATATGGCTCCAGTACAGTCTTAGCAACTGCATGCAAGGGCACACCCACAGTGTTCTGCAGGAAAGATTTAATGATGTCATGCCTGTATTAACACCCCCTCCCCCGTCTTTGCAGTAATGATGCCACCAGCTAGATGAGTGTAGCAGCAGGCCAAACCTAAAGTACTGTTTACCCTTACAATAAGTCAGTCAGTAAATATTGGCATGGTAGCAGTTGTTTGATGAGTAATTCTTCAAAATGTTAAAGCTAACAGGAATTTACACCATTTCAAATTGTTGCATACCATTAAGCTAATAAATAAACCATGTACCACATTCATTTAAAACTGAATAATCTTTACTTGAAATAAACAAAATTAAGCAATGCAATTTGTAAAGTCAAATATACAATCAGGTACAAACTTGTGCAAAGAAAACAGAAAATAAATATGTTTACATAGTTTTTAGAAGAGCTCTGCGACTTTTTCTGGACCAGTAGCCATAGACAAATATTTGATTTTTAGCTACTTCTGACGTGTAAGCCAATATGTTACTATGGGGAAAAGATGGAGTCCAACAAGTAAATAATGTGGTCAAATGTTTGATAAACCAAATTTAGTTTCACTTTTCTAGCAGACATACCTTAATGTTATCTGGATTTTGTTTTGTTATGTTGGAAGCTTTCAAAAACTGACATTGGTTAAAAAAGGCACCATGGGGTCAACAACTATTTAGTCAAAATAAAAAAGCCCTTGGAGGGAGTTGAGGGCCATTCCTGGCAAAGCAGTTAGAAGGATTTATCATCTCCTTCCAGGCTGATCTTCCAGGCTGATATACATATCTATATATATATATATATATATATATAGAGTACCCTCATTTAATGACTGCAAGCTCTCCCAACTGCTCAGTGTTATGTTCATACTAGCCCCAGACACATATTTCAAGAGCTCCATCATGTTCCTTTTCATATAGTCCAGGAAAGTAAGTCTCAAGTCATTTACACACGCATGTAGTATAACTGTCATATGTGTACTTGTGGTGCAAGGAATTGAGTGCTTGCATAATGTGACAAATCCTACTGCCACATAGGGAATGGAGCATGGCCCTTGCCCTTCACAACCTGGTAGGTGGTGCATCAGTGTGTCTCACTATGGAGTTACCTATGACTAGCATATTGCATTGTGTGCAGGTTTGACTTATGGGCTTTAGAACTGAGCCAGTCCAACTGAGATGTATGTTTTATGGTGGGTGCTGCCTGTGTTGTGTCTTTGTGAGGTTGCTGAGGGAACTTGTTTGTTAGGTTACTTTTAGGATGCCTTTGTGGTTTACATAGTTACTTTTAAGATCCTCAGCATATGAAGGTCTCCGTATTTGGTCTGAGCTCTGTGTGCTATGTTTAGTGTGGAGTGATGTTGTATGGTTCTGACAACCTGCTTGCAATTTGTCATGGCTTCATTTGAGAGCTTTGTCTCCAATAACTTTGTTTAACTACATCTCATCACATTGTGTCCACTGCTTTAAGCAGTAGGTGGTTTTCAGTAAATATAAGACAACAGCTGCATTGTCTCAGGATGCCCATTTCAACCAGGTTGGCTGCAGAGTGGGCTGGAAGATACAAATACATGGCTCCAGATGTTTACTTATGTGGGCTGTAAGGGAAGTTGCAAATATGAGGTGTGGAGTTGATTTACTGGAGGTGCTATCTGTCTAAAACAAACAATCTAAGTCTACACACGAAGAACGATGCACCACCTGGGGGGAAAAGATAGCTTTTTTCCACAACTTTTGACTACTTAAAGTATAATAAGAATTGAGGGAGTTGACTGTATAGAGAAAGTTAAGCCATAAGTGGCTTAGCCATATACACCTTTAAGCAAACGCAATACAAACTAAAACTGAGTAGGAGGAGTGTTGTGCTAACCAATCAGCATAGTTGAAGGATTAAAGGCCTTTCATTTTTTAGCCAGAAGTCATTGGGGCCATTTCAGGTGGGCAATATACCTGGATTTGTACATATCAAAGGGGCAGTGTGTTTTGTGATTGGTCTGGTAAGGTCAGAGTACAGTGGCAATATGACTTATTTGGATATAGAAGATATTCCCTTGGAAATTAACTGGACCAGATAGAAGGACTTCCAGATCATGGTAGAAACATGATGAGTGAATGACAGGAAGTTGCCCACATAAGTACTCATTCTGTACTTTTTTTGCATTTTTAGCTTAAAAACATTTTTAGTACGCCAGGTATGTGCATATTCCAGACCCATTTGGAGTAGCTTAGTAACAATGGATGAGCAGATAACAGTGCCCAAAACAATTATTGACTTGGATGTCTGCAAAATAAATGACAAACAAAAGAGGACCAAGCATTAATCCCTTTGGTCCTCCACTAATTACAGTTTTATGTTCAGATAGAGTACCAACAAATCTCACTGTCTGGGATCCGTTTGATAGCCACTTTGCAAACCAGTAGACAGCATAGGGGTTTACCTTATGTTTGTCTAAATTTTCAATAATACTGATATTGGGACAGTGTCAAAAGCCTTGGCCAGGTCAAGATAATCAGTGTGCACAGTTACCACTATCCACATCCTATGTGACCTTTTCAAAGAAGTTTACTAGGTTCAGAAGACAGGACCTGCCCTTTCCAAAAACAAGTGGAGTATAGATTACTTAATTTCCCTATATTTGCATAATATATATGTGTGTGTGTGTGTGTGTGTGTGTGTGTGTGTGTGTGTGTGTGTGTGTGTGTGTGTGTGTGTGTGTGTGTGTGTGTGTGTGTGTGTTTTCTTTACTTCAAGGTGCATTCTTATTTACTTTTTGTAGACTAGGTTAGCCCCACTAGTCATAACCTATTTTCATTAAAGACCTAAGGTGGTATTCGTATTGACTAGTAGTAATTTTGCCAGGAAACCAGGCAATTTCTTACTACTGTAGTAAAACATATAGAGAATAAGGGGAAAAAGAAAAAAATTGAAAGCTAGAGACCAATAGCACTTTGTTATATTGAATTTAAGAAACCTATGAAGGTAGTACACCTACAAATGTTTATGGTTTGGGAAAACTGATAGGATAAAGAAAGAAGATGAAAGAAGATGAAAGAAATGAGGTGTCTGTGTCACTTGGTACTGCATTTCAAGTTTATTATTCAGTTGGTTTGCTGGTGGCAAGAATAGGTTTGTGAGGTTTGATGCTGTAAATTCCAGAATGGGTGACATGGGGTTGGCCTCTTACCTTTAAGGAATAAACAGCATTGTGATGTAGTGTGTGTGTGTGTGTGTGTGTGTGTGTGTGTGTGTGTGTGTGTGTGTGTGTGTGTGTGTGTGTGTGTGTGTGTGTATATATATATATTTTTATTTTTTTATTTATTTATTTTTTGCTTTCCTCTCTCCCTTCATAAAATTAGATCAGTTAAAGGCCACCATGTAGTATACTTATTATACCAGTGTGTGATCTCTTATTAAAGAGTTCCCATTCTGAAACTTTGAAAGGCACTCCTCACCATAATCTTGCCCGGTGATCAGTCAGGGATAGTCAAATCGGGTCTATGTTCTCATTTTCCTTCATTAGCAATAATGCAGTAGTGAACGGAGGAGTTTTCCCACAAATATGGATGCTTGAGGAGAATGAGTGCATGTTTCGTGGGTTGCAAGTTTCCCATGAAGACGGTGGTCGGCCATGCATGCATGCATGCATGCAGTTGCTTACCGCCTGGTGGAGGGTAAGTTAGGTGCTGGTTTAATATATTTTTCCTTCACTCTGCCCCCCCTTTCAGTCTTAGTAGCAGAGCAGGTGGCATATTTTAATTTCACAAACTGTCGATAAACAGTGCAGCAGGAGAGGCATGCTAGAATCTTCTGAGAGCCGTTAAGAAGCACAAGCCATATATCGGGTGCGAGCAAATTTCAAGGCTGATAAGATTTGTAAGTTCTACTTGCTCTTTCTCAAACTGCTAATTATTTTAGCTTTATGTGTAAGGGGTTCTGCCTAGGTGCTGAGGGACAGCATCTCTTATCTGTCCGGTTTGCCTTATGTTTTGGTATCCTCTTTGTAGACCTTGTGGTTTTCGGCTAACTAACTGAGGATTGAAGTTAGTAAATAATGGCATACATTTGACTTGCAGGTGGAGGGCATTGATTGTGGGGCTGTGCACGTTTGCTGGGGGTTGCGCTCCTTCTCTGAGATTGCTTGTCTTGGGCCTTTCTTGTCATATCTGCTGTTTGAACAGCAAAGTACCACTTTTCATGATGGCGTGTAATGGCACTGAAAGAGTTCTGGTGGTGGCAGTGTGTACGAGTAAGTATCACTTGCTCGGACGGTATATATATATATATATATATATATATATATATATATATATATATATATATGTATATATATATATATATATGATTTTTCTCCTCTCCTATCAGTAACTGTGAAATTAACAAGTGTTACCAGTTGGCGGCAGATACAAAAAAAAAAAAATAGTTACTGGAGTTCAAGATTTGTTTTGCAGTGATCCTTGTGAGCAGCAAGGATGAAGTAGTAGTGCACATGGCTGTGTGCAGGTTAATGGTGATTCTGTTGCCTTCTTTTGAGGGTTGCTGTCATTGGGCACTTGATTGCTGCACATTACATTGTCGTCCCTCGCTGGGGTGATCAGAGTGTGGAGGTCACTGTGTGGTGGTGTGTGGTGGTGTGTTTGTTTGTATCAGAC
This sequence comes from Protopterus annectens, assembly GCF_019279795.1. Classification (NCBI taxonomy): domain Eukaryota; kingdom Metazoa; phylum Chordata; order Ceratodontiformes; family Protopteridae; genus Protopterus; species Protopterus annectens. Next base: position 1,325,533,509 of record NC_056739.1, on the reverse strand, counting down.
TTTAGGTTCTGCAGTCTGCTGGCTTGGGCCCCAGGTGTCTTTTCACAGGCTTTGGTCTCCCTGGGATAGCTGCATGTTGCTCAAGGCAGGAGAGAGAAAAGGAAAGGAGGAGTGACAAGTGACATGGTCGAGGGGAACAGTGCAGAGCAAGGTGGGGCACATTCTCACTGGTGGTGTTGTGGGAGCCCAGTGAAGGAGTGTGGGTTTTTTGTTCTGTTGCTTCTCAGTGGCAGGAAGCAATGGTGTGATAGACTGTTGTTCTTAATGGGTTTTTTTTCACCCCGTGTCTGTGGACTTGTCTGGGTTCTCATGCACATGATCTGTGGCAGGGTGGCATGTGCAGCTATGTTTTCTGTGACGTGCCTGATTTGCTTGTGGGAATTGTCAAGGTTGTCTGGAAGTTTGGATATATACTGCTGCATGTGTCTGTTGAGAATAGCCTGTGCTTCTCTGACTGCAGCAAGGTACAGTGTAGCCCTGATGAAAGGTACAGTCTTAAGATATATACTAAGCAACATAAATGGGATTTGTATTAAAAAATTACCTCACAGCAACTTTCGTGCAGGAATGGGTGTGGCCAAATAATTGACAGGCAAGCTCATGTGACGTTGCATGGAAAACAGGGCTGAGTGACAAGCCATGCAGATTATTCAGTGCCATGGTGAATATTCATTGTGAGTATTCAATCTCTGACCGTTTTAACACAGGCGTCATGTTTTTTTTGTTTGTTTTTTTTTTTTTGGTATCTTTAATTATAATTGTGTGCAGTAATTGCTTTTGCAGGGGGCAAGCCCCCCTGCACCACCCACTTTTCTTTAAATATATTTCTTTTACAAGTTTCTGTTTAGAGATTAGTAACAGAAGATGTTGAATAAGACATTATGGACAGATGGCAAAATCTTGGGGGGAATGGTATGGCAGTCACTTACAATGGGTGCTAGGACTTCGGAGTTTACAACCTCAGAAGAAATGTTGGCACTTTTCTGTTGTCGGGGCCAGTTTGGGTATGGAATGTTAGTCTAGCAGCCAAACGCTCATTCTTGCATTCCTGAACCTTTTTGGAAATCACCCTAAAAGCACATATTTTGTGTAAAATAAAAGTATTTAGGAAATGTACAAGTAGTCATGTTATGATTCCTGTCTATTTATCATGGATATCAGTTAAAAGTTACTAACACTGAGTTTATGACGGCCCCTTTCAGTGTGGACCTTTGAAGAACATGAGCTTTTAGGACCTCAACTGAGGTACTGTCCTCATAATGAGGTACACGAGAGATGTGGGGGTGTAGGGGGCTTGTCCCAACATTTCCTTTAAGGGCTTGGGAAGTTTTAGTGATTGGCTCATGTTCAGCTTAATGATGAAGCATCACACCAGCTAGATTTGTGTTGGTGATATTAAAAAAAAGAGAGAGAGAGAGAGAATATGCATGATATAAATAATAATATAGGGATTAGGTACTGATCCAGTTTACTTGGGGACTAGGTGGGGTAGGTTTTGGGCATTTGTCCCTCCATTTTCATAGGAAGTTGTCCGGATTTCTTCTAAGAGACTGAGATGTATGCTTTGAGCCTTTGTCTCCACATGGTAGGACTTTAGCTTTCCCTTCGCATTGGCTCCAATTTTCCTGGCTGTGTCCTGGCAGATTACTGGAAACATTTTGAAGTTTGAAGGTACAGGGTAATGATAAGCAATATTCCACAAACACTAATGAAAAGCAGCAACCTCCAAAAAGAAGAACACAAAATGAACCAGCACCATGCCAGTAAAGCGTTTATTGCGATCTGGTACCTCGGCTTTTCGCCTTCAAAAGGATCACCTAATGATAAGCAATATCTCTAGGTATGACACAAGGAAGTAAGTTGTGGCCTCATGTTTGGGTACATTATCATACAATTGTGACTGGGAAAGTCCTAGAAGAGGGGGTGAACATTTTAGTGAGGGCTGCATGCCTGGCTACGACTTATGCTGCTTTGGGATCTGCCGCATTTGTAGTTTTGAGTTTTTAAGTGCAATGGTTGTAGGTGGCCTCCCTTGTGAGTGGTTTTTGGCCACATTTCGTGCTCTGAGATTGGGGAGGGGGGGCTAACATGTTGTGTTTGCATGCCTTTTATGGTGTATGGGAAGCAAGTGGGTTTGAAGCCAGGTATTGGCAGGACAGGGAAAGCAGAGGGTAGGAAGGGTCCTTGCTCAGTGGTCAGGGAGGGGTGGATTTTGTTGGTGGGAGCAGGTGTTTGGGTTGACAGTGGGATCCGTTGAGTACACAGCATGTAGTTCAGCTGCTGATTTCTTTTGAAGGGAGTCAGGGTAGTGAGTCATACTTTTTCTCCTGCACACATTTTACAGAATGCACAGATCTGTGTCATGGTTTTGATCTAACTTTCATAAATGGTGGCTCCTTAGCAAATCATGGCTGATTTACATCTGTGGTGACATTTGGGGTTCTAGTATTTGACGGGGCATAAGGAAGCCAGTATAAGGCGGGGTTATGGTGAAAAGGTGTTTGCTAACTAGACACAAGTGGTCAGACCTGGGGTTCATCATTGTTTCTGTTTTGTAAAGGCAAGGTGTTTAATCTGTTTTCTTTTGCAGATGGCAGAGGTGAGGAATTAAGTGGGCCACAGCTGGTGACCTGAAGGAAGAGGCATCGGTGTGATGGAGTCTGTTTTAATGGATGGCATGGTCACTTGGGTGGTGCACAAGGAGGTCAGAGATGGGTGAGCAGTGGTCAGTGCCCTGATGAAGTGGTTTTTAAAGGTAATGTATTTTATTGCATAGTTTTGACTGTTGGAGTGGTGCAGGAGGTGGTGTGGGGGGAGTTATGTTTGGAGCAAGATGACGTGGGGGTTGTTTATAAGGATTTTGGGGTTTACAGGAAAGGTAGAATTATAACAATCATAGGAGCAGAGGAAGCTATGAGGTTAATGGTGTAGGATTTTGTAGGTTAGCCAAGATTGATATTTATTTCCACATACTACTCTTATTGTCCTGCGAAGGATGTGGGTAGAACTCTAAGGGAAGTTGAATCACTCATCCAGTTTGTTTGGTAGTGGGTTAAGGATGTGTTTGTTGGTATTATTGTAGATACAAGGTAGAGTTGTGTAAATGTCCTTTGGGGCAGATGGATAGGGTTGGTCATGGAGACTGGCATTTTGTTGTCACACTTTGCAGTTTTAACTTTCCCTGCCCCAATTATTGGGTAAAAATTTTGTTGAGAAACCTCATGGAATGGTTAAAGTGATAATTTTATTTGTAGAAGAGGCCCTTTGAGGCTATGAAGTTTTATTTCACATGGGTATCAGTCATATCATAAAGGTGGGTGCTAGGAAGAAACTTTATGAGGAATTTTTTGCTAAGACGTCGTTATGTTGCATGGGGGGTTGTATTTAGTAATGCGAGCATTTCATATGTTATGGAAGAGCTTTGCCCTTGGTAGTGCATAATATCATTAAATATTGATTTTGCATGTGCAGAGTATTTACAGTTTTTTCTTTTACAGATCACACGGAGGTTGCAGATGGGGATGTGCTGAGCGGGCATTATTTGGTGGTCTGACAGGTGAGGGAGGATGCTGAGGAATGTATTGGCTGATGGAGCATTAGGAAAGGAGGTCATGGAGTTCCAGCAGGCAGCTGTATATGGTGTTTGTTTGTTCATTGTTGTGTTTTTTTCTTTTCAGCAGCCATAAGGTAAGGTCTGTCCTGGGGGGTTGTTTTTGTTATCTTATGTTGTGCAGGGAGCATCAGGTTGAATTTCACACTGTCTTATTGGTATTTGGGGTTTTCCTTGGAATGGGCCAGGTGGGCAGATTACCATGGTAGCATGCCAAGTTATGGTTACTGTTGAAGGAGATATTAGATGAGTTGAGGCATATCAGATGATGGTTAGGATTACATGTTTGCGGCAGGATTAAGGGGCTTGTTATAGGGAGTTTTTGGTAAAGCTGGTGTTATTTTCATCAGGATTAACAGGTTGCATTGAATAAGTTGGATCAGACTGGTGAGTTAGATGGTGCGTTGTGTATAGGAGGATTTAGCTTCGAGTTACTGCAGTTTTACAGGAAGTAGGTTTGGATTATTTTACCACAGTTTTGGATGGTGAGGGCTACTCACCGACCTGGTGTTCTTGGTGCCAGTGGGCATTTCAAGTTGGTGTACATTGTGTTTGGTTAGTTTTGTTGGCTTGTTTTATGGTTTGTGGTATATTTGAGGTCATACTGGTAGAGGCCCTGTATGGTGGTGTAAGCAGCCTGTCTACATGGGTATTGATGTAACGGCAAAATTACTCTTAAAGGGGATTTGAATGTAATTTTATGTGGTTATTATTATTTCATTGGGCAGTAAATGGGGCTGCAATATGTCAGGAGGATATGCTATTACCTTTGCATGGTTTCAACTGGCAATGGGCTTAGCGTTTGCTTGTTTAATTGGGGTATGGATTCTGAGAGTAATTAAATAAAAAAAAAAAAGAAAATAAATTTTTATGGTATGGTAGTTGGGTTACAAGAGTATGGGTATTTTAGACTTTGAGTGTGGTTATTTGAGCATTGGAAAGGGAGCAATGGTTTGTTTTAGCTGTTTAGGTAACCGAATAGTTTTGTTGGAATGGGTATTGAGAGGTGATGGCATGGAGACAGTCTGGTTAGGCAAGATTGGGTTTACCGAATGATGTTTGGCTTTATGCATTTCATGGGATTTATGTTGTGGGAAATTTGATCGGTGAGAGGGTGAACAGCCTGGTTAGGCTGGTGGTGGAGAAGAGGGGCAGGCTTGCCCTCTTCTGTCCCCCTCTGGTGTTGGATGCGCAATTCAATAAGTTGGGAAGGAAAGTGAGCAGTTGCTCTGTTGGATAAGTTAATAACCTAGCAGAGCTACTTATTTGGATGATGGTGTAATTCAGTAAATTGAAAGTTAGCGGGTAACACTGCCTTGTTAGTGCAAAGATAAGTGAGCATGTGGGGAACACTGCTTATCAAGGGTGAGTGATACGCTGCCCATATGGTTATTGTATGTTTTCTTTCTTGGAGGTTATTATTACCTGTGGCATGTTTTTAGTTGAAATTTATAATTATTGGTCAACAATCATGTTTATGGAAGTTTAATAAAGGTCATCAAATGACATTCGATGTTGTGTGTTTATTGAAGTGGACCAGGGCAAATGAGGATTGGAACAGACCATTTTGTCCTGGGACATCTTCAAGTGGGGCTAGATACATAGATTAGCAGGAATTAAGAGAATAAGGGGAGGATAGGGTTAAATGGGATTGAGGGTGGTTTAGGAGGAAATGAGGTAAGGGTAGTGAGGGGCTTTCACATTTTTGGCGTGGAGTTGCTACCCTCCTGTCCTCCCATGTTTTATTACTGGGATTGTGGGTATTTCAAGTTTGGGAAGTCTTGCCCTCTTCTGTTCCCCCTCTGGCGTTGGATGTGCAATTCAATAAGTTGAGAAGGAAAGTGAGTGGTTGCTCTGTTGGATAAGTTAATAAGCAAGCAGAGCTGCTCATTTAGATGGTGGTGTAATTCAATAAATTGAAGGTGGGTGGGTAACGCTTCCTTGTTAATGCAATAAGATAATTATTGGTAAACAATCATGTTTATGGAAGTTTAATAAAGGTCGTCAAATGTCATCCAGTGTTGTGTGTTTATTGAAGTGGACCAGGACAAATGCTGTTAATACAGAGGTGTCAAGTGGATTACAAATAAAGTAGAAGGAAAGAAGGTCGCATGTGATGTAACTAAGGCATGTGAATTATAAATAACAATTGCATGTGTTAGAATTCTATGGGGTAAGTAAGAGTTTTTTTTGTTTTTGCTAATTTTTGCCCTCACTGCCTTGACCGAGGAAAGGTCAATTGCCTCTTTCGTTCCCTATCAGTTGGGCAATAGCTAAATGAGAAGGGCCATCACTGAAGCAGTTATCAGAGGTGGTTCTGGCTTTTTGCTTAGCCCTAATGCCTGCGCATGCTCAGTGAGATCCAATGGGATGAGGTGCAATGGATCAGTGGGATCCACAACAAACCACAAATGTATAAGGTGATCAACTGGCTGTTCCCTCTTGTAATCATGTATCGCCACACAGTTCCCAGTCTCTATCAGGGATTTGACCTTGGAGAAGATGTTCATGAGCATATGCCCCTCCTCATAAACAGGCCTCATCGTTCCTCTCCTGTCCCAATGCCAGCTCCAACAAGCACCTGAGCACTAATCAAATTTAGGTCACCTGGGTCATAACCCGGACGTTATCCCTGCACACTAGCAAGGGTTGCTACAAAGAATATAGTTTTGAACCTGGGAAAATATATGCATTAAATGAATAATAGTACAGTATTAGTTAATGTCTTAGTAGGGGAGAAAATAAAAATGAGGAAGGGAGACAGGCAGGGATCCACCACCAAAAAGGAATGGCAATATTATTTACACTGATAGTGAATGCTGTGGTGCAAAAAGTGTTAAAGGAGCAAGATGAGAAATGTGAAAGAGCTGCACTGCTAATTATTTTAACAAATGCAGATGATTTAATATTAATAACTAAGAATAAATTATGAATGTTAGAGCTAATAAAACAGTTTGAAAGATATTAGAGTTGATAGACTGAATGAACATGGAAGCAAAGTACTTTGAAGTAAAGTAAAGACAGGCGGCAGTTTTTTTCTCAGAAAAAGAAGTTAGTACATTGGGATTTGAATCTTGGAAACAAATGAGTGCTAACAGAGAATGGAATAGGATAGCACAATGAAAGAAGTAGTATTTTAATGGAAATAGTTTAGAATATCATTCAAGAAAAAGTATATTTAAATTACACCTGATGAAGCTGTAGTGAAAGCGCTTGTGTCTCTTGAATAAAACAGTGCTGTGTGTTTTTAAGGTTTGGAGTCTGACGTATATTCTTCATTTGGAATTGCATTTTTTTCATAAGGACTGGTAATTATTATAACAGCTGCTCTTTTGGAAAATATTTCTGATTTTTCTAGTTGCTTTTGTTGCATTATCTCCTGGAGCTGACATAGACTCAAGTGGGTATTGCTTTGGAATATATTTAAATTATATTTAATAAGCTGGATATTGCTACACTGGTGGGCATTGTAGTATGTGTAATATATACAGGTGTGTGTGTGTGTGTGTGTGTGTGTGTGTGTGTGTGTGTGTGTGTGTGTGTGTGTGTGTGTGTGTATGTGTGTGCAAAATATGTTTGCCTGTGGTGGGAAACAGAGAAGGAATCAAAGATTTAGTGCTGAGTTTCTGTAAAATCTACACAATCTAATTAAATGTGTTAAGACTACAACTGTCTCTAAATGTCGAGTAAATATGCCAAAGCGCTGTTATACTGAGTGTGCCCCCTGCGAAAGTAGTACATTTCAGAGTTCCCTTACCCAACCAAAGCACTGTTATACTGAGTGTGCCCCCCTGCAGAAGTAGTACATCTCAGAGTTCTCTTACCCAACTAAAGCACTGTCACACTGAGTGTGCCCCCTGCAGAAGTAGTACATCTCAGAGTTCCCTTACCCAACCAAAGCACTGTCACACTGAGTGTGCCCACTGCAAAAGTAGCACATCTCAGAGTTCCCTTATCCAACCAAAGTACTGTTACACTGAGTGTGCCCCCTGCAGAAGTAGTACATCTCAGAGTTCCCTTACCCAACCAAAGCACTGTCACACTGAGTGTGCCCCCTGCAGAAGTAGTACATCTCAGAGTTCCCTTACCCAACCAAAGCACTGTTATACCGAGTTTGCCCCCTGCAGAAGTAGTACATCTCAGAGTTCCCTTACCCAACCAAAGCACTGTCACACTGAGTGTGCCCCCTGCAGAAGTAGTACATCTCAGAGTTCCCTTACCAAACCAAAGCACTGTTACACTGAATGTGCCCCCTGCAGAAGTAGTACATCTCAGAGTTCCCTTACCCAACCAAAGCACTGTTACACTGAATGTGTCCCCTGCAGAAGTAGTACATCTCAGTTCCCTTACCCAACCAAAGCACTGTTACACTGAATGTGCCCCCTGCAGAAGTACTACATCTCAGAGTTCCCTTACTCAACCAAAGCACTGTTACACTGAGTGTGCCCCCTGCAGAAGTAGTCCATCTCAGAGTTCCCTTAACCAACCAAAGCACTGCCACACTGAGTGTGCCCACTGCAAAAGTAGTACATCTCGGAGTTCCCTTACCCAACCAAAGCACTGTTACACTGAGTGTGCCCCCTGCAGAAGTAGTACATCTCAGAGTTCCCTTACCCAACCAAAGCACTGTAACAGTGAGTGTGCCCCCTGCAGAAGTAGTACATCTCAGAGTTCCCTTACCCAACCAAATCACTGTCACACTGAGTGTGCTCACTGCAAAAGTAGTACATTTCAGAGTTTCCTTACCCAACCAAAGCACTGTTATACTGAGTGTGCCCCCTGTAGAAGTAGTACATCTCAGAGTTCCCTTACCCAACCAAAGCACTGTTACACTGAATGTGCCCCCTGCAGAAGTAGTACATCTCAGAGTTCCCTTGCCCAAGATTGTTCCCTTAACCAAGATAATGAAGGATGGTGTTGACTCACAACCCCAACTAACACAAGCATTGTCTGATGTCATAGCAGTTCTGGGAAGTGGTACAAATTTGACAAAAAATTTTTGTCAGCTTAGTTTTTCACAATGAATTCTGTTGAATCCAGAGATGTTCTCATCTTCCTTGTATATGCATGACATGTTAAAAGTAATTAAGGAGAAATATAATTTATTAATTATGTTAATGTGTTAGAAACATAAGGGGATGACAGAAAATATGGAAAAAGATAAAAGAAAGAATATAAAAAATGAGGACATGAAAAAAATTACAAAAAAAAATAATGACATTGAAAGTGAATTTGGAGGACATAGATATTACAGGAAACAATGGCATCAAAATATTATGGCATTGGATATTATGAGTATGCAAGGAACAAATGTGAATCAAGGATAAAAAGTTGTATACAAAGAAGGCAAAAAGAATTTAAGGATAACAGAGAAGATTTAAGGATATCATGGAATGGGATGTTTCTTTTGGATGTTGCTGCTGAATTAATTTCCAGTAAAATGTCAAATAAGATACAAAATATAATGAAGAACTAGTGTCACTGAGTGTAAGAAAATTAGGTTGGAATAAATGCCATCATATTTTATATGGTTAGTGAATACTTGCTTCTGGAAAGCGGTTGCAAAGGAATTTATTAACAGATATTTGAAAAAGTGATCATAATAAGAAGTTATGTACTCACCATAATGTTCCATGTGAGTTGTTCATCTCGCCTTCATTCTTGACTGATGGGTTTGGAGCCGATCTATTGGCTCGGGTATGACCACGTGCAAAGCTCAAGGTCTTCCAGTAGCTCGAGGCCAAGCCCCTATACCATGATGCACTGTGAATTACCTCAGATATTGTTTGCTGTGTGTACTATAACCATATAAAATAGCTATTCCCCTATAGAAGTGAAGAAGATATTGAGCAACCAGGATGAGACCAACATCTTGGTCAGCTATCAGCCAGGAGGGGGTAGGAGAGAGGGACGTAAGAATGAAGGCAAGATGAACAACTCACATGGAACGTTATGGTGAATACATAACTTCTTTATGTGAAGTTGTTCAGTCTCACTCTTCATTCTTGACTGATGGGTAGCGTCCCAAGCACCACCATTCTTGGGTGGCTCACGGGAATACATTTTTCAGGACCAAGGACCCAAAGGAAGCCCTGTCCCTGGAGGCCTTATCAACTTTGTAATGAGTGATAAAGGTATGAGGTTTTGACCAAGTAGCTGCTGCACAAATGTTATCAAGGGGCAATTTGGCTGAAAAAACAGAGGACGTAGAAACTGCTCTGGTTGAATGAGCTTTAATCTTGTGTTGCAAAGGCATATTAGCAGCTGAATAGACAAAGGTGATACAATCAGATAGCCATTTAGACAGAGTTGTTTTAGCCACTGGTCTACCTTTCCTGGATTCAGAGAATGAAACAAAAATCTGGTCTGATTTCCTGAAATCTTTTGTTCTATCCAAATAGAATCTGAGCTGTATGTGAACATCATACTCTAACTTGTTGGAATGATTAGGGAAGAAAACTGGTAACTCAATAACTTGTTTAATATTGGTTTCTGAACAAACTTTGGGCAAAAAAGGAAGGATTTGTCCTGCGTGATACTCTATCAGCATGAAAAATCAAATAAGGAGGGCTGATAGATAAAGCCTGAAGCTCTGACACTGCGGGCAGAAGTAATAGCTACCAGAAAAATGGTTTTCCATGACAAATATTTGAGGTCACAAGATTATGCTGGTTCAAACAGAGGGAGAATTATACGTTGCAGCATAAAATTTAGATTCCATGGAAAATAGGGAGTTTTCACAGGTGGTCTCATGAAATGTCCCCTTGAGAAAGGTTCTGGATAACTTGTAGGACATGATATTTAACCCGTCAACCCCAAGATGAAAATTAGATATAGCAGCCAACTGAACCCGAACTGTTGCTGCTGCCGCTCTTTTGTTAAAAATCATAGTCAAGAACTCTAGTATGGATGTCATGGAGGCTTGGTAAGGATCAATATTATGCTTAGAGGCCCATATGGAAAATCTCTTCCACTTACTAAGATACAATCTTCTAGTACACGGCTTATGAGAAGAAAAAATAATCTGTTTTGTCTCATTGGAAAGGTTATGAAGCCTGGCTATGTGGGGAACTGGAGCATCCAAGCTGTCAGCTTCAATGACTGCAGAGAGGGATGAAGGTCCCCTGACGGGTGTGTCAGAAGGTCTGGAACTGGGTCCAGAATCCAGGGATCCTCCAAGAGATGATGTTGAAGTAATGGGAACCAAATCTGCTGAGGCCAAAGTGGGGCTATCAGAATGATGGTCCTTCCCAGGGATTTTACTTTATGTAGAACCTTGATATCAATGGTATTGGTGGAAATGCATAGAGGAGACCTGGGGGCCAATCATGTACGAGTGCGTTCCTCGGGGCTTCTCCTGGAGGTGGAATCAGGGTAAATCATCTTCTGCATTTTGTGTTGATGTGACTGGCAAAACGGCTGCAGCAGGGCTGGCCCCATTTGTGGAAAATCCTGTTCGCAATCTCTTTCTTGAGGGACCACTCGTGTGGCAATAGGATTGCCCTGCTTAGTTTGTCTGCTATCATGTTGGATCTCCCCAGGATGTGCATTGCCAACAGAAAGCACTGGGAGGAAACAGCCCACTGCCGAACTCTGAGGGCTTCTTGGCAAAGGGGGTAAGATCTGGTTCCCCCTTGTTTGTTGACGTACCAGACTACTGACATATTGCCTGTCTGAATCGCAGTCATTCCTAGAGGAAGAGAGTCATGGAAGTACTGCAATGCCAAATGTACTGCTCTCATCTCCAGAACATTGATATGCAAGGGTGACTCCTGATCGGTCCATGTGCTTGGGCAGTCTTTCCCTGAAAATGCCCCCCTACCCTATCAGGGAAGAGTTCGTGGTCACAATGGCTACTAGAGGGGGTAGAACAAAGGGGTGTCCTATGGTGACATGAAGAGATGTCAACCACCACTGGAAGTCTTTCTTACAAGAGCTTGTAATCAATATCATATGGTCCATGGCTAGTTCCTGGTAAGACCACTGAGTAAACAACAGCCATTGAAGGATCTGCATATGCATTCTCGCTAAAGGTTTGGCCAGGATTGCTGCCGCCATCATACCCAATACTTTCAGAACTTCTGAAGCTGGTGCTCTGTCTTTTGATATCAGTGTGCTGACATGCTGATAAAGAAGAAAGACTCTTTCTATTGGTAGCCTTAGAGTGGTGGTTAAGGTGTCTAGCTCTGCCCCGATAAAAACGATATGCTGCAATGGTGATAAGGCAGACTTTTCTGAGTTGACTGTAATTCCTAGATGACTGCAGAGTGACTGAGTGTACTCCCTTGCTTGACTAGGTTGATGCCTGTTGGTGGCGGTAAGGAGCCAATCGTCTAGGTACAGAAATACCTGGAAGCCTAGACGGCTCAGGTGAGCTGTGACCACTGCCATGCATTTGGTGAACACTCTGGGGGCTGTAGTGAGATGAAAGGGCAGGGCTCAAAACTGAAAATGATTGGCTCCCAGCCGGAAACACAGGTGATCTCTGGATGGCCTGGCCATCTTTATGTGGTAGCATGCATCCTTGAGATCTATCGAGCACATCCAATTGTCTTTCCCGAAGAAGGGAAGTATAGACTGAAGCATGACCATCCAAAAATTCTATTTCTTTACATATTGGTTGAGTCTGCTGAGGTCCAAAATAGGTCTCCAGTCCCCTGTTGGAACCTGTCTGGTCTGCTGGGACTGGCTGAATGACTCTTTTTTTCTAGCAACTTTTGGACTTCTATAGTTGCTTGTTCCCTGTAACTGGGTGGAACATGCAGGATTCTCCTTAATGATGGAGGGAGTGTGGTGAATGGTATGAAGTACCCTCTGGAAATGATACTTTGTACCCAGCTGTCTTTTGATATTTTTTGCCAGATGTCTTGATACAAAGATAAGTGACCCCCGACTGCCTCCAGAGCAGGACAGTTGGGCCTCCTTTCATGAGCACTGCTAGGGTTGACAGAGAAGTGATCTCTGTCACCCTGATGTTGCAGACCCCCTCTGCTGTGAGGGCAGCAGTCTTCCACTATTACCCCCTCCTCTGCCCCTGGAGGGGAGATTACCACGTGTGTCCTGAAAGGCTCCTTGGGCTTTAAGGAACGACATTTTCCCTCCCCTTTGACCTTTGGGATAAGGTCGGGTAGGGGTGGAAAAACAGACTCCAATGGCAGACAGAGTCTTTCCCTCCTGTTCACTCCTGGCCAAGGTTTCCTTCACTTTAGGCCCAAAAAGGGATGAACCATCAAAAGGGGTGTTTACAAAGGATGACTTGAAGGGCTCCACGAAGAAACACAAGTGCATCCAGGAATGTCTTCTAAGAGCGATTCCTGTATCCACTGCCCTACTCATTCTATCAGCTGCATAGGATATGAGACGCATGGATGAGTTGACAATAGAATTTAGAGTAGAAAGCTGGGCAGCAACTTTGTCAGCGGCACCTCTGCAGCTACTGTACCCTGAAGAGTATCTCCCATTTCCTTAAGGAGATCTCATTGCAACCTAGTAAAATGGGTTAAGCAGTTCAGTGAATGGAGAGCAAAAGACACTGAACTGAACATGCATTTCCCATATCTATCCATGATCCTAGCCTCTCAGTTAGGAGGATGGATAGATGAGGAAGTCTCAGACATTTCCTTTTTGGTGGCCGCTGCCACTACCATGGCATCAACTGGGACTCCTTTGGGTAAGAAAGCTTTGTCTGGTGGGGCAGATATAAACTTGTTAGGCCTCCTAGGGACAGGGTCCATGGACTCTGGAGACTCCCACACCCTTCGAGAAACCAACTGCATGAGCTCATTGAAGGGCAGAGACACCCAAGAGGTGGAGGGTTGAGACCCAAAAGCCTTCAGGAGAACTGACTCATCCACAGTAGAGCTTTTGGACTGCCAATCGCCCCTCTGCCTATGGATCTCAAGTATCTCAGCAAAGGAGATATCCTCAAAGGGGGGCCGTGGGGACCCTTCTGACTCATTCAAGTCAGTGTCAGATATTAAAGACTCCTGTGGGGAGTCCAAGTGTCTCCTCTTGCACAGTATCTTCCTGGGAACATCCTCAGTGGGAGCCTCTGGGGAGGTCTCAGAAAAGCAAGGGGCACCCTATAGGGCTACCTGAGGCTCTGGGTCTCTACGCTTAACCTGAATGATGGAAGCAAAAGCAGACATAGGTGCTTTAGGGGATGAGGAAGCAAGGCCTAAAGTTGAGGATGTCTTGGGGGACAAAGCTGTTCTCATGGCTTCGAAGGCACCATGGCTCAGATGGGAAGGAATTGACGGAGTCGAGAGAACCATCCAACCCTCCCGTATTGAGGCAGTGGGCTCCAAGCCAGAGGTAGGAGCTGAGCTCATCTGAGCCGAAGCCCAGAGAGCAAGAGTCAACATCGACAAGTCAGTCTGACTATCCTCCCCAGATCTGACTGGAGAGTGTCGGCTCCTCGAGTCCCCGGTCGCCACCAAGGATGTCAGAGTGGATGGAGCCAATGACAGTGGAGTCTCAACTTCAATGGCTCCATGATCAACAGGTCTGCTTCTTCTAGCTCCAAAGGGCTGGTATGGCTCAGAGTAGGAGTAGCCAAAGCAGGAGTAGTGGTCTTCGGCTCCGAAGCCACTTGGGTCAGAGCTGACAACAATTTAGCAAGGCCTGGTGCCTGTAAAAGCTTCTGCATCAATCAATCCATATCCAAATCTGAAAGGCTGACATATGACCTAGATGAATGCACCGATGGTGCTGACTGAAGCAATGGTGACTGAGTTACTTCGGATACTGGCTCCAATGCTGTGGGCCGGCTCTGAAAAGAAAAGACAGTTGGCTTCGAAATCTGTGGAGCTGATGACACAGAGTCATCTGACTTTTTTCATTTTTTGGAATGCTTGGAGTCCTTAGATTCAATAGAAGACTTGGAGGACTTGGAAGATTTGCTGGCCACATCCTGGTCAGTCAAAGCCTCTTGAAAGGGGTGTTTTAACAAGCCCCTGTCCATTAACTTCCTTTTCCTCTCCAACAACACTTTGGACAAAAAGGAATGACAGATAGCTCAAAATTCTTGTAAGTGGACAGCCCTTAAACAATATACACATGTAACATGTCCATCAGTAACTTACATTTTCTGATTGCAAGTCCGGACATTTTTTAAAACCAGACTTTGGATGTTTTTCCTTATCATCCACCATAATAACTGCTTTAACACACTCAGACCAGATAATAATCAATATACTAGGCTCTAAACACACACACAGAAAAGCAAGCCTGAGATAAAGTATCCAAAAAAGTTTAAACAACTAGAAAAAGGCTATTTATAACTAGAAAAGGCTATTTATAACTAGAAAAGGCTATTTAAACACATACACTCTATGAGATAACTAGGCCAAAAATCACAAGGCCAAATTTTAAAGATTAATATTTATGAACAAACGGGAAGGGGACTGCAAGGAAACTATCAAAGCTAACTATCTAATTATCCTAATTCAAAATTTTAGTAAAGTTATATAACAAACTGCTAAACAGAAAAACATTTTTAAATTGCACTGGCCTGAGCTTGCACTGGAACCTCCGATCAGATGCCGTGGCAAACAAGATCTGAGGTAATTCACAGTGCATCATGGGATAGGGGCTTGGCCTCGAGCTACTGTAAGACCTCGAGCTTTGCATGTGTCAATAGATCGGCTCCAAACCCATCAGTCAAGAATGAACGGCGAGATTGAACAACTTCACATATATAATTTTGCATGGGAACTATGTATATGATGATCATTTGGAAAATTTGATAGAATGTTGATGGAAGGTATTTGATTCTTGTAGAAGGAGAGAGGAAATTTTTGTTTTGTATAAATAACATGGAGTGTAAAGAAGTGTTAAAATGTATTACGTTTTTGGCTATGAAGTAAAGGACGGGGAAACAAATCTAACATCTTTTATAACAAATGTCATCTGAATGCTTAAAATGCAGCCATTCATGTAAACAAGTAAATTTGTGAAAACAATAAATCTGTAAATAAGATACTATAAAGTACACCCTACTCTTTTTTTTTTTCTATGTATCATCAGAGTTTTTACATCTGCCTAAGACAGATGGGAACCCATCTTCAAATGAGAGACACCAGCAATTTGTTTTGTAATGCTGGGGAGACTATTTTTAGACTCTAGGGTTGTGACAGGCATACCTTCCCCAATGTGATGGCACAAGGAGCACACTGCTCTGGAAAAATACATTTCTGTTATTTTTATATTAATTACTGCATTTAGTCTATTGAACAAATGTTCCTCTGCACGTTATTTCCAGTGAAGGAGAGATTTTTGCCTAGTCATTTAAATTTATTTATAAGGTAGTCCACATATTTTTATTTATTTAACATTTATTTACTGGGAAAGTCCGACCTGGAACAAGTTAATTTTCACTGGAGGCCCAGGAAGAAATGCTTTAGATGCATAACTTTGTAATGTGGGAGGAAACCAGTGCACTCATAGGAAACCCACATGAACTCAGGGAGGTCATGCAGACTCTGCACAGAAGGTACCACAGCCAAGAATTGGACCGGAGAACCTCTTGCTGTGAGGGACAATGCAAACCACTGCACCACTGCGCTGTCCAGTTTTTATCAGTTTTGCATTTATTTTGAACCATTCCCACATTAATCTCTTCTCTTTGCACTACGTGGTCAGTTGCAAAATAGTGGTACTAAGCAAAATGTTGATGTTTTGTCAGCCCATATACTTATGAGATGTAGTGCCATTTTATTTGATGGAATTTGATGTTCCCTTACTCTCAGTATAAATACTACTGCTTGATTTGTTTAGCCTTCTGTACAAAGATACAGCAAAAGGCTTTTGAGATAGTCTTTTTATGAAATAAAATCATGAATGTTAATTACTGCTTTTCTGAGATATATTACAAGACAGACTGTAGTTGTACTGGTCGTATGTATGCAAAAATGACAGTTGTTGCTTCCAAACATGTCTTACAACCTGTGTGTACTGCCTCCTTAGTTCTATTACCTACAATTGTCATTGGTCTAGAAGTTTCAATAAATACCAAGACAAATTATAAGTGCATTACGCAAAGCCAATAAGACCAATGCTATAGTTTGTTTTGGCTAGGATTATCTTCAGCTCCCCTCCAGCAAAGATGTACTCCGTAAATAAATTTATTAATTACTAGGCACTTATTACAATGACACTATTCAAACTGACTGATATTTTTGATTGTGCAGACTTACAGGAAGACTAGATATAAAGCCATCATTGTTTTTATATGTTGCATGATATAAATGAATGATGTCTTACAAATCAATAACTAGAGCTAAATCAATACTGTATTAGATTTTAATTTAAAATAGTGTAATAGATACAACAGGAGTACTTTTTGAATACTTATATTTTTTACCTATTTAGTACATTGCTTTTTTGTTACATCTGGTACTGTTAGGCATCATGAAGAAAGTTGGATTTAAATTATTTCATAATCCCCTAATTCTGTGCAGCAATTTCCCTTATTTCCATGGAAATAATTATTGGCAATAAATAACAGCAGCTGGGTATTTTTTTTAAGTCTGAGGAACTTTACAATGTTACAGATGAAACCTATTATTTACTTAGATTACTTTTTCACTCAGTTTGCAATACTGAGTTCTGGACACACAATGTCCTGCAAAACATGTTATCCTTCATTTCATTAAACACATTATTTCTTGTTTACCATCTTGTTTCTCCGAGCCATATAGATTTGACTGGGTCATAAAGCAATTGACACGTTATTGCACTATAGTTTCAGAAACTAAAATGACTAATTATTCCTTCCTTCTTTCCTTTTGTCTATTGCTGATTGCATATTTGATCCAAGTAGTACATTCAGGACAATTTTTTAGATCAACATGACGCAAACTGTTTATGGCAGAGTCACACATTAACAATTAAATTGTAGAGACATGCATCAGCTGATTGGCTGACCATTCACATTCTGAAAACCTGATTTTACAGTTTGCCTCTCAGATCAATACTGTTCTTTCTGCATTCTAGGATCCATGCATTTCCAAATACTCCTGTTCATCACCAGTTCCTTTCTGTGAACATGCTTGTTCTAAGAATTAGTGGATTCTTTAGACTGAGTATCCATGGCTCCCATATAAAATATAGCATATTATGTTGAAGGCAATCTGTTTAATTAGCCACCTGATGTTCACAATGGAATGAATTAGATAGTTTTCAATCAATTTTACTTCCTTTTAATTTAATGCTTGCAATGCTTTTTAAATTCATGGAAAAATCTGTGTATTGTTTTTCAGTCTTTTTTTCTTTAATACAAAATGCCCTTGCTACAGTTATGGTATTAAACAACCTAAATAGATCCCTAGTTGATAATGGTCAGCTATTCTTGACAGTAAGTGACCTTACCTATTTTTATTTAAATAAAGTAAATAAGCTAAAAAATGAATATAGTAAGAACCAAAGAAATACAAAAGTTTACTCTAAAACCCTATTCTATTTACCTTACAATCACAGGCTCTAAGAAACCTTGTGGTCGGGATAAGCCCTGCTGCGCTCAGGCTTGCTCTGTACCCCACCCTGCCCCCAATTTTCACCCGCCCCAGTAGTGCTAAATTTATAGTAAATAAACCACACCACTCCTTTCAGAACCAATCAGCTTTATCTAACTCATTAATTCCACCGCCCCTTCCTCCACTACCTTTTCTTATCTTCTGTACTCATCCCGGTGATAAACCAATTAAGAAGCATAGTCACTGTAACTCATAAAGTCACCACCCTATACAATGTTACTGTTTTCTCTGCTACCCCTTATGCTTATTCTATATCTCCTCACCTTTTATGAAAATCAGTACCACCTCGGTTATCATTACCCAAAATGCCAACCCATGACCCCAGTATTTTCTAAAATGACAGAATACCTAACAAGTTGCCATATGTCCAACCCCTTATCCTGTACAAATTATTAATCTACTAGTGCCAAATATATTAGCTCCAAATCCAATCACTACCAAAAACTAATAAATACATTTCTGAAGCTTA
Organism: Protopterus annectens; assembly: GCF_019279795.1. NCBI lineage: Eukaryota > Metazoa > Chordata > Ceratodontiformes > Protopteridae > Protopterus > Protopterus annectens. The sequence continues at coordinate 1,325,514,896 of NC_056739.1, read as the reverse complement.
TTATAGGCTTACACTATAACCTCACAAATGATGGTGACATCCACCCAAACCCTGGCCCATCCACTCTTGATAATACTACCTCTTGTACTAGTAACCCCACCAATACACTTTCAGTCAATCGACCCCTTAACTCTCTCCTGGCCTGCATCTAAACATTAGAAGTATATATAACAAAGTACATGAACTGCATGCACTCTTGGCTGTTCACTCCCCTGACATACTCTGTCTAACCAAAACCTGGCTAAAACCATCAACTATAGACAATGAAGTACTACCACCTGGATATAACATACTCAGGTTAGACCACAGTTTTAGGAAGGGAGGCGGGGTAGCTGTACTCTATAAATCAACACTAAATGTTACTATTGACCTTTTACAACCACCTTAAGTTAATAAAGCAAAGATTCTTAATACCAAATTGCAAATTAATAAAAATAAATGTATAAATATTTTCTGTATGTACATTCCCCCAGGGAAAAATTAAACTACCCTAGAAGGTATCCTCCACTGGTTATCTAGTACCTACCCTCAAGAAACCATAGTACTTGGTGATTTTAACATAGACTGGAACTCCTGCTCCTCTGATTCACCGACCACCCATATAAACCTATATGCATTTACACAGATCATATCCACCCCCATCAGGATATGTAAACCTAATCATAAAGAAAGTATAGTAGAGTGCATACTTGTTAACAGTCAACCCCAATTGTACATGTCAGGGACCCGCCCTGATGACCTAAGTGATCACCTTCTTACCTATATAATTAGCCATAAAGTTGTTAACCCCTATCAGCTCACCCTCAGAACAGTAAGAAACAATAAGAACTTTAACCTGGCCAAATTCCAAGACGAAATCAAAACATGCAATTGGTCAGTCTTAAAACACTTGCCCTTAGATGAAGCTGTTGCTTACTTTAATAACAAATTCCTTGCTATCCTAGATTCTCATGCTCACGCTCGTACCATTAGAACTAAAACAAGAGTTGCACCATGGCTTTCTAAAGACACCAAATCATAAATACCCGCCAAAACAAAGCATGGGCTTTATGGCATACCACAAACGTCCCCCTAGATCAAATTAAATATCTGCAGCTAAGGAATGAGATTAAAAAATCCATTTTACTAGATAAAAGAAACTACTACTGCCATCTGCAGCAGAAAATTCAAAACAACCCTCAGAAGTTCTGGGCAGGTATAAATAAACTCTTGCACCCAGGAAAAACCATCACTCCAACACCCACACCCTACATTGATAAATTACCAGAGGTGGGTGCAAACAACTTCAATAGTTTATTCACCGAGACTATCCAGTCTCTAGCACGCCAGCTACCTCCAAGCTGCACCAGCTCGAAGTCCGCTGCTCCCAGGACCCAGCTCTCCTTTAGCTCTCCTTTAGCTTCCAACCAGTTACTACATCATTTGTTCATGCCCTAATTAAAAAAAATAAAACCTACTACTCTATCAGCTGATCTTCTCCCCACTGAGTATCTACAAAAAGCTGCAGATGCCATAGCATACCCCATCTCCATTCTAATCAAGCGTACCATATCAGAAGCTATCATCCCCTCCATCTGTAAAATATCCCATGTGATACCACTCCATAAAGGTGGGAGCTCCACTGAACTATCTAATTTCAGACCCATAGCTATACTGTCACCACTGGCTAAAATTATGGAAAAATGCATCCATAGACAACTGCTTCACCATCTAATCCATAACAGTCTCTTGGCCAACTCTCAGCATGGCTTCAGACCTCATCATAGCACCACCTCAGCCCTCCTACCCTTCTATAACACCATTAACCATAACTGTAATAATAATAAACTATATTCTGCCCTCTTTTTGGATCTCCCCAAGGCTTTTGATATAGTTGACCACCAGCTTCTAATCCACACCCTGAAAACAATTTGCTTAGATAAACAAGCTCTCCAATGGTTCCAATCATATCTGAGCAGTAGACAACAGGCTGTCCTATGGCAAAATAAACTATCTAATCTCCTACCTAATACCCTGGGAGTCCCCCAGGATTCTATACTAGTACCTCTTCTGTTTTCCATATTCATTAATGTTCTCTACACTGTCATCCCAGATGCAAACTGTATTCAATATGCGGACGACTCCACTCTGATCTGCTCTGCTGCATCCCAGTCAGATCTGTGGACATTATCCCAAAATACTTTCAACATAGTTGAAAACTGGCCTTCTAATCATCGTCTGATCTTAAACCCCAATAAAACAATGTTATTACTTTTCTCCCCTACTAATAGGTCGACTGCATTCTCCTTTTCCATAAAATCTAACAATGGCACCACAATCTTCCCAGACACCTATACAAAATTCCCAGGTGTTATTGTAGATAATAACTTTAAATTTGATCAAAACCATGAATAAAAACCCCGGGTCACTATACAAGATTAAACCCTCCCTAACCCCACCAGTTAGAACTGCCATTGCATGATCTCATCTACTCTTGACTCTTCTCTACTCTTCCACTTTATTCACTAACTTAAGCAAATCTGATCTCAATGAACTCTCTAGCTGCTACAACCACATTGCCAGATTTGCGACCGGGATGCCCTACAGGACACACCACTGCAGCAACCTAAACTATATAGGATGTTTAGAACTCCCCAGACTAATTCAGTACAACCATCTTACAGTGGCACATAAAGTACTTAACCAACCTGAAAATAAGAAGAATAGAAGCAATAAAGCCTGAGCAGTAGGTAGCTGTGGTCTCAGGGTTAGGTAAAGCCTTGAATTTTGATAGACTGTCACTTAATAGCATGTAGTTTGGCTTAGAATAATTTCTGCTACTGGTTTAGCTGGGTTTTCTGATTTGATTTTTGCTTCAAAGGAGACAGCTTTGTAATCTGACCTCACTAGTGAGGACATGACATGGGGGGGGGGTGCAATGCTCGCCACTTCGTTCTTCCAATAGACTGCTAGTTCAAACTGTCAAAACCAAAAATTCAGCTGGTGTCTCTCTGTTTGCCAACTCTGCAGGTAAAATTTGGAACTCTCTCCCTGTGGACATCACCCTAGAATCCACTCTAAGTCAATTCAAGAAGAGTCTCAAACAGTATTTTAAATTAAACTGGTCATGTCCTTGTTCCAAGCCTGACTAGCTCTTTCCTATGATGGTGTGCTAACTACTTTACAACTCAGCTATGTGTAAACACTAGGGGCAGGATTCAGGAAGCCTCCGTGTAAGAGTTATAACTCTTACACAGAGGCTGCAGTTAAACGGTGTGATGTCAGCATGTCATGCATATGCATGAGGTGCATGAGGCATGCTGAATCACACTGTAAGTCTTACACGGTCCGTGTAAGACAGTAGGGGGCGTGTCCGTAGGCTAAGCCCTACAAGCAGACACGCCCCCGGAAGTCTAGAATGGCAGAAAGTAAACACCCACGAGAGAGGCCATGGAAATGTGAATAAACACACTACACAACACATGCCCCCACAGACCAGCAATGTAAAATGTAAAAAGTGAACAGATGTTATAAAATGTAAAATGAAAACTTTTTTATTTTTTTTAAAAACCCCATAAATGTTTGCTAATGCGTGCAAAGCGGGTGTGCTACTAGCGCAACTGCAGTTAGCAATCAGTGGAAAAGGATATAAGAACTAAATATGCAAAATAAGCCAAGAACTAATAGCATAGCGGTAGAGTTTTCAGCTTAAGAGCAAGCAGGCAAGGTTCGAGCCCACACATCCTTTTTATTTTTGTAAATAAGCACTAAAAAGACCCCTGACAGTATTGTACAAATGTAAAAATATTTCCTTTTGTAAAACTGAATGAAATGGATCATATATTTTCAAGTAATACAATAATAAAAATATTTAGAAATGTACTGATAGCTAAGCTGCTGTCAAACAAGGTGAGACAGAGTGCCCGTAGCTGAGTAGTGTTTCAAAGGCTGCAAATTGCTTGCCCGTAGCTAAGCACATGTTTAACAGGCTCAAACTGTGTGCAACTAGCTGTGCTTAGCTTAACATGCATGTTAATAGCCAATTAAGGTTTAACCCAGTGCACACCGTTTGCGCGGAGGTGCGCGCCGCGCCCACAAGCTAACCGCTGGGCAACGTTAAGCAAGCTGTATCAAAAGTGCCTTTACACAGACACACCCCTCAGCCTGTCTAGACAGTCATAAAAATTAAAAATCAGTGGTGAGATTCGAACCCAGGATACCATTCACTAGAGGCAAGGTACTAAACCACTAAGCCATGACAGCAGTACTTAAAAATGCAGAAATAGCATATATATATATAGGATGTAATCCAAAATGGAGCATGATAAAGCAGTTTCTGTGAAGTTGATACAATTCCAAAACGGCCAATCATAGAAATGTGCGGGAAAATCGGCATATATAAGCCCCATAGGTGGGAATACACAGCATAAACGATTGTAGAATAGACCTGCAGGCAGAATGAGTGGAGTAGGGGAGGGACGTTGCTTTCGAGCACAGTGGTGGGGCGTTGAGGAGTCCAGATACATGGTCTGGCTCCTAGTTCATCATCATGAGGCCCAACTCATGCAGGGCCAGGTCTCATGGGGAGCATACAGGGTGGAGGCATGGGACCAGTTGGCTCATGATCTCACCAGTGCTACTGGGATTCCATGTACCGGTGAGCAGGTCCGTCACCACCATGCGGACCTGAAGCGACGCAAACAGGAGCAGTTGACCCAATGGATCCAGGAGGCCCGGGATATGCCCAATGCCCCACTACTGAGTAAGTTACATTTTACTTATGTATGTAAGGAATTCAACTAGCTGATACCATGGAGATGTGTATTCCAATATTACTTGTTTTGTATTACAGCTGCAGGTGTCCACCCTGTGAATCGCAGGGCACATGACAGCAGGCTGGTGCGGCTGCGCCACCATGCAGGTTAGTAACCCCACCTAGTACTTGTAAATAAATATTATAGTGTAGCACTTAGCAGAACACTGCAGTGTATTCATTAAAAGTAATTGAATGTGCAAGCAACAAGTGAAAGTGTGCAGGTATGGCTGCATCAAGTTCATCAGTATGTAAGTGAAACTGGAAATATAATTGATAGAAATAAATAGTTCTGTAAAACAGACATCCCACCATTAATTAAATGTAGTATAACCTGCAGTAGTCTCAAGAGTACAGCTTCAGAAGCTGAGTTAATTACATGTGAGATATATCCCCTGTTGAAATGCTGAATCATGACAGAAGTGAGGCTGCTGGAAAGTGTTTGAATCACCACAGTTCTAATATGTGAACAAAGCCTAGAAGTACCAACCTGAACTGTGAAATAGCAGGATGTGTGAGAGTGACAGAAAGGGTCATGTATCAATAAATAAAGTAGTAATAACTCCTGAATATATAAGCCTCAGTGTGGTTCTACAGAACTAAATGCATTTGGGAATTAAAAATTAACATCCCAAACTGATTTCAGTGTGTCTGAATCTTGAATGTTTAAGCCAAAATCTGTATATGGTGATCACAGTCAACAATTTGCAGATAGAATGAATGATTGTCTGACATACTAAACATCCATAGTTGTCCCCTGCCCTGTCATCAAAATGTAACAGGATGATGCATCTGATCAAATTCAAAATAACTAGGATAGTGATGTATCTGTAACAGGTCTAGCATGACAGTCAATTAAAAATCATTTGAAAACTATCACCCACAAGTTAATTGTGTTTCTATTACAAATGTATATCAATGTATAATTTATGAATGTGTCAACATTTTCATTCTCCACCCCACCCTATAATTGCAAATTAAAAAACTCACTAAATATTGGTATGTGAAAATTTCATTAACCATGGACATTTGTCCTGTTGTTTCAAAAATATATGCATGTCCGTTGTCGCATGTGCCCTGTTCATACCTGCAAACCTGATGGCCTGTTGCCATTAATCAACCCTGCATGTTGTTTGATTGTGTATTTCTGTTCAAATAATGCATGTGATATTGATATGCCTGTTGTTCAATGGTGTTAATATCTGGGTGTTTGTTTAATGGGAATACCAATGCATGCTGTTACAACTAATTTGAATGGAATAATATGCTACTAACCCAAACTAACATAACATACTCACAAACCTAGAACGCTTGGGAAGGCGGGTCCCAGCGGACCCACCTCTCCCACCTCATCTGGCGATTGCACCTGGCACTAGTGCCCAGGCCGGACCCTCCTCCGGTGGCCCTGTGCCACCTTCTGGTGGAAGCGCTGCAGGGGATGGGGCCTGTCCCCCCTCTGCAAGCGTGGCCGGAGGAGCCCGTCCACTCACCCTCCAAGGTGTCCGGTCTGTGGTGCGAAGGGAGATGCAAGACTCTGTTTTTGGGCCCCTACGCCAGCTTGAGGCCCAGGTGGCACAGCTTATGGGCATGCCCGTTGTCCCGCCTGCACAGCCCCCAGCACAGCCCCGTCCTGGGCTGTGAAGGAACAGTGGCAACTGCCTATGGGTGGGGATATCAGTTCCACTGTTGCCATCTGTGGGCTCATGTGCCCTGGATATCCCAACCTCCGTCCCCGTCAATTGTGTAACCCCCCCACATGTGTCATACACCGCCCCTGTATGCGTCTTGTCTGTCTTGTCTGTTAACCTACCCAACCTACCTCCCCACCTATACCGACTACCTTCACTTGACATACCACTCTCACCTGAAAAAAAAAAAAAAGGGGCACTCTGTACCCACAAAAAAATTATGCCCCATACATAGCTGTCCATGTTGCGCACATGTCCGCTGGACATTGAAACTGTTAATTACAATTGGCTGTACAACAGGTATTAATGTTGTCCTGACACCTCTCTCAGGGGTGGAAGGTTTCAAATGTCACACCAAATTACATACAAATGCACAGCTGTTGCTGAGAAAGACATGGGCAGCTATGGGCCTCACCTACATCCCTCCTGCAAATCCCAAGCTTGTTTCCCTACTGTCTTACCCTCTTTGTGACCCCTTTTTCACCACTTTCCTGTCACCCCTTTTTCTTTTCTTTCAAAGAAAATAGCGCGGGTGTGCGCGTGTGTTAGCAGAGCTCACTGCCAGTGCGCATGCGTGAGCTCCGCGCAAACGAGCGCAGACCTGGTTTTAAGTGCTTAAAACTGCCTTTGGCATGTTTGATTGACAGGTTCTGTACTCATTTCGAAAGAAAAATAAATTCCCACTGTCAGTCTCGAACCGAGGACCTTGGTGTCCTACCACTAAGCCATGACTCTCATACAAAAACATAGTGCTAAAATAAATATAACATGTAATAGTAGGAATGAATATAAAGGCAATATAGGATGTGTACTACCAAAAGCATGTCAGGTAGATTTTTAATGTCCGAATTACTGGATTCCCATACTAGTTTAGTGTTAACAGAAACAGCCCTGCTAATTGTTAGCTTGCACATAATAATGTAAGGTAATGTACATATATGAAAGTATGTATATGTACACATATATATATATATATATATATATATATATATATATATATATATATATATATATTAATACATATGAAATATAGTTGTAGGTGTCAGTATTCATACACACTCACTACAGGAAACAGTGAAGATAAATGCAGCAACCAGAATCTACAACACAGCCTGACTCCTGTGAGACTTACTAACCCTTTTAACTGCTTAAAGGTGCCTTCAGCACTTTGATTGACAGGCCCTGTACTCAATTTGAAAGCAAAATAAAAGCATATTATTAGTCCCTACCACAAGACCATTGTAACACTAGTCTGTATGACCTACCACTAAGCCATGACTCTCATACAGGAATATAGTGCTAAAATAAGTATAACATGTAATAGTAGGAATGAAGATAAAGGCAATATAGGATGTGTACTACCCAAAGCATGTCAGGTAGACTTTTACTGTCCTAATTACTGGATTCCCATACTAGTTTAGTGTTAACAGAAACAGCCCTGCTAATTGTTAGCTTGTACTTAATAATGTAAGCTAATGTACATATATGAAAGTATGTATATGTACACACACACACACACACACACACACATATATATATATATATATATATATATATATATATATATATATATATATATATATATATATATATATATATTAATACATATGGAAATATAGTTGTAGGTGTCAGTATGCATACACACTCACTACAGGGAACAGGTCAGTATGCATATACACTCACTACAGGGAACAGGTGAGAGAAATGCAGCAACCTGAATTTACAACACAGCATGAATCATGAGAGACTTACTAACCTTCACACTCACAGAACACTGACGACAGCATACCAGCATGGGCCACGCCCTTACAATCTGAAAGGGCAACGCCTATCTCACATACCCTTTTATAGCACTGTCCTGAAATCACAGTGAGACATGCAATCAGTACACAACTGGCTGCATGCAATTAGCAAATGCTGCCTTACAATTGGTGCAGAGGCCATCACATGGACCTATGCAGATACCTACAAAAGCATCCAGTACTAACACTCCACACATGCAATACATTCATTGCACCAAACCGATGGAGAAAGAGAGAGAGAGAGAGAGAGAGAGAGAGAGAGAAAGAAAGAAAGAAAGAAATAAAGAAATAAAGGCAGTGATAAAAAAAAAACTGCATCATCACAGCAACAAAACCAGCAGCAGCAGCACCAAACAGCAATTAGCACCAGTGACACAGCAACAGCTGACACAAACACAGGTAATGCAAAGTAGCAGGTTAATACTGTGTTTACTGTGAAACCTCCAAATGTATCATAGTTCACTATCTATAGGTATGTCCATGAGATAGGTTGTGTGTACATAGTCCTGATATATATACATATGTAATATTGCTGTACATGTCTTCCATACTTAAAACTTCCATAGCTTAGAACACAAGGCCAGTTATCAGTAGTGATTCACAGAAGTGCTGAGAAGCTGTGTATTATGTAGAATTAGCGTACCAGTGAAATAACAAGCTAACAAATAACAAGCATATAAACAAAGCTAGATTCAGGAGGCTTGGATGTAGTGTATGCTACAGCAAACAATGTGTACCAATGTAAGATACAGTTCAAATATGCAGGCACTATAAACCTTAAACCAGAAGTTCCCAGCTATGAATGACAGAGTACAGCCTATTCTCACACAAGAGTGCAGACCACAAACCTTGTTAATGTTAAATAACTGGCCTGAAGCCCAACTGCTTATACCAGAACTAATACACTTGGACACTGGGCTCTCAATCAGCAGTTCCCAACTTAGAAGGATGAAAGCTACCTGTCCTGCCACCACAGTGCTTGCCACAAACCTTCCTAATGTAAAACAACTGGTCTGAAGGCCAAGTGCTTAATCCAAAAGACTTAGAATGATAGCTACACTTTAATCAAGTTACAACCAAGCAGTAATAACTACAATTTAATACTTTATGTATAGAATGTGTACCATATATTGCTGACATACTCTGCTGATATCCTGTTTGTATACTTTTCCAGGGAGATATGGCTCCAAAAAGGAACCCTGCATACTCTGCTGCAGAGGATGAAGTGATCCACCAGAGCCTGGTGCGTGACTATGACATCCTGTTTTCACACACCACCCAGAATCAGCAGGAGAGGTCTGCACTGTGGCAAAACCTTGTCAGCAGGATAAATGATGTTGGCATGCATGATAGGACATATGAGCAGGTGAGACATCACTGCAGTGATTTGATTAGAAATGTCCGCCAGCGTGCTGCAGATATCCGCAGGCAACAGGTTGCCACAGGTGGGGGTGGCCACATCCCCCCCTCACCAGACAGGAGGGGCTACTGCTAAGTGTCGTGGATCCAGCCCCAGAACAACAACAGCATCAGACTTGCATCATGATGGATGTTGGATCCACACAGCAGCAAGACACTGAACGTGCAGGTAAGATGCCATATGTACATATGACTGTTCTGTACACTGTTACTTCATGCATGCATAAGGTGTGCACATGGTATGTATCTGTCATCATGATATGTAATTGTGCATGTGTGATACTGGCATTATGAGCAGCTGATGTGTATAAGGGAACTGGTGTACTACTGTACTGTATCATATGCAAAAACAATGGCACACTTGTGCCCACTGACATTACTTTCTTCATATTTCCAGGTCCCTCCCATCTAGGAATGAGGCAGGCCATACATGCTGGTGAGTGTGTTTATCATTACCTGAAAAACTATTTATAATACTAGTAAGAGTAGTGTAACTCAGTAGTATACATGCTGGTGAGTGTGTTTAATAATACCTGCAATACTCAAGTTAATACTAGTAAGAGTAGTGTAACTCAGTACTGATGTGTGTGTGTACTGTGGAGTGTGCATGTGTGCAAATGTGCCTGTGCCCATGTGTGCATGTGTGTGTGTGTCCATGAGTGCATGTGTCCATTTCTGAATGTGTGCATTTGTATTGAAGTGCATCACCGTAAAATATGTCTTGAGACTGTAATCTGTGTTCCCTGTTTTCCTCCCGTAGGTTCTGGTGCTGCTCTGGTGACCTGCAGCAGGGAACCTGAATCTTGTGCCCCAGGTACTGATGATGAGGAAATGTCTATAATGGTGCAGGAAGGTGTGTCTGGGTCCGCCATTGGTCAGCCAATTGACAGTACACAGCTGTCAACCCCTTCAATGCACACAGTCATCGTCCCATTACATCCTTTGTCACCATTGTCCCTAGGTGATGGACAGTATGCACTGGGCATAGATCAGGGTAATGTGGTACCTGTGGTACATGCATCCCCACAAAGCAGCCATGAGCAGGGTCCTCCAATGGTGCCACGCAGACAGTCGCCCATGGGTTCTCGTGGGGGCATCCATGGCCGTACTGCCTCTGGCCGACGTGCCCAAGGAGGTATGTCAACCTCCACTATGTTTCGGACTGTTATGCAGGCACAGGCGCGTATGGAAAGGTACACCAGACAGGGTCTGAGGGAGCTGACAGCATGTCGCACAGCCATGACAGATGGCATGCGTGACATTGTGAATGCTATTCGTAATTTCACAGATGTCATTGACAGACGTTGTGGGGACATACAACAGCTGCTCCACAACCAGATGTCCATGGGCCAGGGTGATGGTGTGTGTTTGTGGCATCGACATGGCCGTATGCCGGCAACAGCACCAGCTGGCAGTCACCGCGGACGACAACAGGCCCACTCACACACCTCAAGTGCCAGCAGCAGCCCCAGCAATGCTGGGTTAGTGCTGTCATCAGGACGCCCCAGGAGACCACGTGCACGTGGCTCTGGACAGTCCCAACAGGGAAATGTGTCCAGTCAACACACACCCGCTTCCAATGGCAGTACCCAGTCTGGGTTAGTACCGGATACGGTCCGTAGCACCCCTGCCAGGCACAGGTACCATGTCCGTGCCCACAGACACTGATCTGGATGACCTGACAGGTGCAGTCTGTGGCTATCCACAAAACCCTGTACATGGCAGTCATTATGTGGGACTGTGTGCGTGCTTACACACATGCAGAAATTTAACACCTAGGGCAAACACATACACACACACACTGCACCAACACTGGTCCACCCTGTACTGCTGCCCCTACAAACACACATACACACACATGTCAATTGGTGGTACCAGTGGCTGGCTTGGGCATACCTAACCCACACCCTATGCATATGATGACACTGTGCCACCTCCTGCATACTACAACATCAGTGCAGGAAAAGGTAAACACGTTGCTGATGCACAGGGTGACTACATAGATGTGTATAAGTAGTAACATGTTGGTAACTGTTCACTGTTCCACTATGATTCTGTGTATATCCCAGCATTCCTGCTGCAGTAACTGTATGAATGTCCTGAATTGTTATCTGCACCCATACTACTTACCAAAGTGTACCAGCTGCACACCATCACATGCTACCATTGACTATGGGAATGTGCATCATGTGCTGTATTGTAGATTCAGCTATATGTATCTGTTCTGTCACACATGCATTTAGACACACCCTGCTACCCCCACACATGCACAAGCTCACCTGCCATTTCCATTATTTATTACCCTACATGAGTAGCTGTCAACACATGACAGGTACACATTTGAAAAGTGCACTATTTGGATTACTACCGATTTCCTCTTCTCTACCTGTACTCACAGGGTGCAGGCAACCTCATTAGTTTAAAAGTGTAATGTGCATCAGGTACTGTGGTTCCCTGATTGCCACATCTAACATGTTTTCCATATGGAAATGCACACACAGAAACATCCCACACACACAGAAACATCCCACATCCACACACTTGCCACATTCAGGTTTCAAAACACTATCTAGGTATGTTCTGGTACATGTGTGTGTTACAGTAGCATGTAGCACTATACTGAGTACTGGCAGTTGTCTGTTGTCATGTTGTTTGTATAGGGTGCTGTCAACATCACTGTTTGTTAAGGGAAATGTGCACCCTGCAGTGCGTAGCCCCATTTGGCAAAAGCCACATCCCACCCCCAGCCTTGTGCACACACACTAATCCCACTCACACTAAAACACATACTTTCCATTTGCAAGATTCAAACCCCTCCCTAACTGTGTTATGACACACACATTAGCAGAGTGTGCTATTTGCATGAGTGGGAGAAATCCTTTCTAATGCTGTACTTAGAGGGTGCTGACATCATCTGTGTTTAGGAAGAGGGATGTGCACCCTGTAGTGTGTTCTCCCAGTTGGCAAAAGGCACTTTTCCCTCACAGCATAATGCACACACACAAACCCCACTCACACACATTCCCTTTGCAGGATTCAAACCCCTACCTAACTATGTTATGACACTAGAGCCAGACGCATTAGCGGAGCGCGCTATATGAATTACTGGGGAACTTTAATTCAGGTAATATAGTTATAGAGTGCTCAGTGTTTCAAAAGGGGAATCTGCATCCTGTAGTGTACTTTCACAGTTGCTAATAGGGGCATTTCCCGCACACACATAGATGAGTTTGAGGTTTGCATATGTGGGGGATCCAGTACTCCAGTGTGATTAGTATATGGTTCGATTGCAACAATGAGGGATATACTTCAAGTGGTGAGCATTTTGTACTCATGTTTGTGATGATCAGGTCTAGTATATTTTCCCCTCTTGTGGGAATGTTGACTACTTGTTCCATAGCTAAAGAGTTTCTGAACTATGGGAACCCTAGAGCTTGGGTATTGTGGCTTGAGTAATGTTCACAGTCTATGTTTGGGTAGTTGAAGTCACCCAGTATGATGGTGTTTGCAGAGAAATCTATACTCTCCTGTGTCTTCATGAAGGCTGTGTGTAATTCCTGAGTTTGAGAGGGTGATGTAAGAGCTCCTCTGTGTCTCTTTCCATGTGGTCCAGGGAGGTACGTCTCAGGTTGTTCACACCAGCATGGACAATGACTGCCTCATACTTGTACTTGCTGTGGAGTGACCTGAGTGCTTGTGTTATGTGGCACATTCTATCACCCGACAGGTAGCTAAATGTGACCCTCACCTTGCTCAGTCTGGAGAGTGGGACGTCAGTGTGTCTGACTATGGCATCACCTATTATAGGTGTGTCACACATTGTGTTTGGCCTTATGGGCTGTGCCTGTTAAGAACACTGACTTTGTGAGGTCTGTGTTGCTTGTGATATGTGTTCATGTGGGATGCAGCGTGTCTGGCCATGTCATTTCTGTCCGTGGTCTGGTAAGTATCACCTTTGGTGACATAGGTATTCATATGTCAGCTGGTGAGCATTTGTAGTGTTACCTACTGTAAGTGGTACAGCTTGTTTGTTGCACAATGGACTACATGCAGCCCTGCTTACAGTAGCTATGTTTGCATGCATGTTTCCTTGCAGTTACCCTGGAATACTGATCCGACCTGCCATGCAGAGTTACACAGCTTCTGTGGACTCCTAGTGACATCTGCATAGCTTACTATATGTATGTTCATGTCTCACTTGACAGAATGTCACTGTTTCTCCTGTTCACATGTACGTTGCCTGTGACACTTTGCATATGACTTAGCTGGCATCTGTCCACGTGAGCAGTCATATATGCCACTGCAGGACTCTAAACCTGATGATGCACACACTCAAAACATTCCTCAGCATGGAGAACATCGCTATCTGTGCAGTAACAGATACCGGATTCAGGGCTACCAACAGCACCCCAGCACTACCAAGTTATACCTCATACCATGCTTCTCAGGCCCAAAACTTGCACAAAACCACAAAAGGAGGGGGTGTATGATATTCATCCAAGATACCCACACCTCCAGGTTGGTGGCAAAGCACCAAACATCAGGGACTATCCATATGCAAGTAACAATGGGTAAAACTGCCTTACAGGTTATAGCCTGCTACAGACCACCCTCACAAACACAAGAACCACACTTGGCCTTCCTGAAAACAGTTGGAAATATGTAGGTCTGTCCATACACCATTATATTGGGTGAGTTAAACTACCCAAACATAGACTGGGAGCATGACTGTAGCTCCAACACCCTAGCCCAAAGATTACTAGAATTTATATACCAAAATGCTATGGAACAACTTGTTACCACTCACACAAGAGGGGAAAACATACTGAACCTGATCATCACCAACATGGGGACTCTATGCTCCAGACCAGAAGTGTATCCCTCACTGGTAAGATCAGACCATAAACTAATCTCACTGGATATCCACATCCCAAGGCCACCCCCTGCACAGAAGAATACAGTCAACAAATCATGTAAAGCAAGTTCACACTCCTCATAAATGATGTGGAAACCTTCAAAGCCCCCAGGCCTGTTGAAAATATGGACCAGACTGCAGATACCTGTATAAAGGCATTCTATGGACACCTTCAGGAATGCATGGATCATGCAATCCCAAATAAAAGCAAGACCCAATCCTCCAAAGGCAGGCGTCCTGTGTGGTGGACACCAGCCATAAACAAACTATACAACAGAAGGATGAAGCTACTAAATGATACAACAAACTCCCAAAATGTGAAGGCATCACTGATGAGTATTAGGCAAAAACTACAGGCACTCATAAGATTGTCTAAGGCCATCTTTGAGAGAAAATTCCACAAGACACTGAGGATAATCACAAGGCTTTCTTTAGTTATGTTAGGAACCTGGGTGGTAATTCCCAGATATGCTCAGAGGTAGTCCAAAATGTCAAAAGAAATACCAAACACACAGACATTGCCAACATCCTAGTGGACAGGTTCACTGCTAACTCCCCCCCCCCTCCACACCAAAACGGCAAATATTTCTCCCAGCAGAGTGCTGCCCCCCCCCTGACATCTCAGATGCTCAGGTAAGAGCTGCCCTCTCCAAAGCAATAAACACTGCATCAATGGGACCAGACAGTGTCCCAGGCTGTGTCCTACATGAACTCCAAGAAGAGCTACACCCAGACATAACACTACTGTTCAATCCCAGCCTTACTACACGATATGTGGCCAAAGAGTGGCGTACAGCAACAGTGGTCCCTCTACATTTAGGTGGGGCCTTAACGGATCCTGGACACTATCACACTGGACACTATAAGTCTGAATAGCTTGGTCTGCAAAGCTATGGCAAGGATCATCATGAACCTCATAAATATAGATATTGGGGACCTACAGACACTGCATCATACACAGTTTGGCTTTGTTTATGGCAGATCCTGCCTCTCAAACCTGTTTGATTTCTTTGAAACAGTCACCAAGGCCACTGTCAAGGGGAAGGTGGTCTACACAGCCTATCTGGACCTTGCATAAGCCTTTGATACAATACCCCACTTGTGCATTCTAGGGAAGCTCACCAGTGTACATATTAACCCCTATGTCACTATATATATTGCACAGTGGCTCAAGGGCAGAACACACATGGTTAGAATTGCTGGAGCCATGTCAGCCTCAAAACCAGTTACAAGTGGTGTCCCACAAGGCTCAGCCCTGGGATCTGTCTTGTTCAGTATATATTTATCAGAGGTACAGGCCAACATGGAAGGACTGTGGCTGAGCAAGTCGCAGATGACTGCAAACTGGACGCCATAATCAACTCTCCAGCCAACACATGCATCCTCCAAAAGGGCCTCTTAGAAACAGACAACTTGTGCCACAGCCATGGCCTCAAGCTGAATGCCAAAAAGTGTATAGTCATCCCCTTTGGCAAAAACAAAGTGACCACAAAGTACCACATATGTGTTAATCCATTAAGTACAGAAGAAGGAATTATGGACCTTGGGGTACACAAGTTGATAGCATTCTCTCATTTGACAACCACATGGCCAAAGTGGTTAGAAAAACATTTTATATAGGCCACCTCATCATGAAGGGATTCACATGTAGATCAGGGGAGGACATTGTGCCTCTTTACTCATCCCTCATCATGCCCATAATTGACTACAATGCCCCTGTTGGCATGCACCATACCAGACACCTGCAGCAACTGGAAAGACTACAAAAGTACCTCAACAAGAGGTCAAAGGGCTCAAACAGATGCCACATACTGACTGGTTAAAGAAACAGCAGCATTACTCAGTGGCATACTGCCTCTTCATAGGCAATCTGTGCCTGACATATAATGCCATGTCAAACCCTAACTTAATGGTCATGCTGCACCTCAGAATATCCAAATCCCATCAAGCTACACGCTGGAAAGACTTGAACCTCATGAGTGATATACATAGGACATGCTGGAGGGACACATTCATAACTCAGAGGCTCCCTTCACTCTGGAATATTATCCCAATACAGGTTAGGCAGAGTCACTCAGTGACTGTCTTAAAGAGGAATATTAATGACTGGATGGGACATTGTAGGTTTACCCTGGGTATCTCTTATGTGTCACTGTTAGACAGAGGCACAGTATACTAACCTTGGAAAAGGGCATAGCAAGATAGATTTACAATGCATGGTGAAAGCCACACACATTCTGGCTAGGTTTATAAATGCCCTAGGGCAGATAGCCTAGTATGAACCTATGAACCTATGTATCTTGTTCACCATTGGCCCTATGTGCTGTTAATCACCAATGCAATCGCAATACTATGGTAGCATGTGCAAAGGTCAGTTGTCAGTCACCTCTATGGTACAGTTGTGGAATATGTGAGTCATGTAGTAATGTCACAGCTGCCACATGTACACAGTCAACCCTATCCCCTACCCATGGATGTACAACACATGTATGAGATGGAAACACATAGCCAAACTGTGGACTAAGCACTCTGAACCCAGTGCTGGCATAACCTGTCAGGTGGCATGAAATACTACAGTGACTGCAATACCAGTCTGATGTAGACCTACACTGACAGCAATACAAGCACGGGAACACACCGGGCCATTCATGGAGCCTAAGAATGGCATCCTGCCTGAGTGGCAGACACCTCTGCAGCTGGCACACAGGCATACATTAGGCCTGAACACAGCACGCATAACACATAGCACACAAATCCTGTGTGCCAAACAAGCACAGTCTGTACAGCTATACAACACTCCTGCTGCAGTTGTGTTAGGTACTTTTATTGTCCGGTACAGTGAGGTCATGCTCACCAGGCTGGACAAGGTGAAGGTCACAGTGATATGCTCATGGGGCACTATGGTCCACCACATAACACAAGCATACAGGTCAGTCAGATGCATGGACACATATGACTCAGTCATTGTCCATGCCACTACAGCTGACGTGTGATGTCC
Organism: Protopterus annectens; assembly: GCF_019279795.1. Lineage (NCBI taxonomy): Eukaryota > Metazoa > Chordata > Ceratodontiformes > Protopteridae > Protopterus > Protopterus annectens. Next base: position 1,325,497,282 of record NC_056739.1, on the reverse strand, counting down.
CTCACTGGAATACATGATAGGGAACATGGAAGGGCTCACTGAGCAAGTGGCACAGGCTGGTAGAACCCTGACCTTGGTTGGCATCATACCCTCACCAGGAATGCTGACATATTACTGAATGCTAATGAATTACTGTAGCTACAACACCCTAGCTGAAAGGTTCTTAGCATGCAGTCACTGCATTGCTATGGAACAACTTCTTACCACTCCCACAACAGGTGAAAACATGCAGCACCTGTTCATCAACAGCATGTAGACTATATGCCCCAGACCAGGTGTGTATCCCTCACTGCTAGGTTGATAGCATCTACATCTCACACTGTATATACACATCCCACATGCAGCACCTGCACAGAAGACCACAGTCATAATGTTACCCAGTGCAAATACCATGTATTCACATGTGGCAGGCATCACACATGGTAACTACTGAAGGTCACAGGTACATATGTGTATTTGGCACACACATACATCATGTGTGCATTGCCATAACTGGTTTAATCGATGTCATGCATTATTGTGAGAAACAACCCGCACACATGGGCATTCTGTGTGAGCAAAACACACGTGACATGTCTGGAATCAAAAGCCATAAATAATTGTGCTATTGTTTACAAAGGGGTATATGCATCCTGTAGTGTGTTTTCCCAGTTGCCAAAAGGGATGTTCCTTTCATGCAAACACACTAACCCCCCTTCACACACACTTGCCGGATTCAAACCCCTACCGAACTATGCTATGACATTAGAGACAGATGCATTAGCAGAGCGCGCTATTCGCATTACTGTGAGATTTCCTTTCTCCTGATATACTTATAGGGTGCTGACATCATCAGTGTTTAGAAAGGGGAATGGGCATCCTGTGGTGTGTTTTCACAGTTGCCAAAAGGGATGTTCCTTTCATACATACACACTAAGCCCCCTTCACACACATTTGCCGGATTCAAACCCCTACTTAATTATATTATGACACTAGAGACGGACGCATTAGCAGAGCGCGCTATTTGCATTACTGGGAGATTCCCTTTCTCCTGATATACTTATAGGGTGCTGACATCATCAGTGTTTAGAAAGGGGAATGGGCATCCTGTGGTGTGTTTTCACAGTTGCCAAAAGGGATGTTCCTTTCATACACACTAACCCCCTTCACACACACTTGCCAGATTCAAACCCCTACCTAATTATGTTATGACACTAGAGACAGACGCATTAGCAGAGCACACTATTCGCATTTCTGGGCGGTTTCCTTTCTCCTGATATACTTATAGGGTGCTGACATCATCAGTGTTTAGAAAGGGGAATGGGCATCCTGTGGTGTGTTTTCACAGTTGCCAAAAGGTATGTTCCTTTCATACACACTAACCCCCCTTCACGCACACTTGCCACTTGCTGGATGCAAACCCCTACCTAACTAGGTTATGACACTAGAGATGGATGCATGAGCAGAGCGCGCTTTTCACATTACACTCATATTTCCTTTCTCCTGATATACTTATAGGGTGCTGACATCATCAGTGTTTAGAAAGGGGAATGAGCATCCTGTGGTGTGTTTTCCCAGTTGCTAAAAGGAACATTTCCCTCACACAGACTTGCACACAGACCAACCACAATCACCTACACACACACACACTCTGGATAAGCTGTCATTCCCTAGGGCAAACAGCCTACTGTTGACCTCTACATCCATATGTTTAACTGTCAGATGCACATTATTTGGTGCTGATAACAGTGTTTGCAGGTCTTTATTGCCATAACATTTCCTGTTTGTATGAACAACTTGTGTATCTGTGGAAGATGTTTGCATATGGGGGAAATCCACTATATCATGTATGTCTCTGTAGTCATTTAAGTGTGAGCACTGGTCAGATTGCTATAATGTTGTTGGTTACTGCAATAACACGTACATATACCAGATATATGTGGCAAAATGCTAAACTGATATTTGGACTAAGTGTGTGAGCATGCCCAGTTCAGCCTTCCCATGGCATGTTGTGTGAAAGATGTCTCATTTATCAAAGTGTGTGAGCATGCCCAGTGTGAGCTTTCCATATGTTGAACTCTGCAGCCCATCACATTTGTGGATGAGTGTGAACTTCAACAAATATCTCCTGTTTATGGTTATGTGTTCTGTGTCATGTTGTGGAGTTACTGTCCAAATGCTTTTTGTGTGAACACAACAGGGATTATACTGTGCCTGCAGGTTTTGCATGGGATACTTTGCATACAATTGTCAACATCCATTCTTACTGACCTAACACTGTAGTACTGTATAGTGTAGTGGTTCAGTACTTTCATTGTGGTGGACAGTATCCTGGGCTTTAGTCCTATCACTGCTTTACATTTCCATAGTGAGCACAACAGCCTGGTTAGGGTCCAGTTGTGCACATCTGACCATGTTGCATTATGTTCAGATATTAACTACTTACAACAGCCTCGTCCAACATCAGTAGTGTATTCCACAACATAGGTGTACATTGGCAAACACTACCGATGTGCCCTAGGCCATTTCTAATGCTAGTCAGAGAGTGTGTTTGTCCTTCAATACATTGTAAGTGTAGTTTGCCATGACATATGTCATGTTTAGTATACTGTGCCTCTGTCTACCCGTGACATAACAGTGATACCCAGGGTAAACCTACCATCTCCCATCCACTCATTAAGATTCCTGTTGAGGAGAATCAACGAGTGACTCTATGGATAACCTGTACTGGTAGTTTACTCATGCGTGGGTGTGGCTTCTGTGTTATGGATAATGCAGTACAGCTTGTCTTATGTATGTCAGTGATGGGGTTCAGGTCCCTCATGTGCATAGTTCACTGTCATCCAGATTGTACAAGGTGCAGCATGTTCATTGATTCCAGCTTGGACATGGCTTTCTACATCAGGCACAGCTTGCGTCTGGGTGGCCAGCATGGCAGTGTGTGGAGTTGCACTCTGTTTAATCAGGCAACACATTACATCTGTTCAAGCTCTTTGATACTCCTGGTGAGGTACTGTTGTGGACTTTACAGTTGATGGAGGTGTCTCCTGAGGTACACCCCACAGGGGCTGTTGTAGTCAATTGTAATGCTGATGAAGGATAACTGCAGAACCACAATGACCTCCCCTTATCTAGATGTCATAACCTTCATGATTAGGTTGGTATATGGATTGTTTCTGTTAACACTACAGCCACATGTTTGTCCAGTGCAGGATATCTATCACCTTGTGTACCCAGATCTGTCATTACATGTTAAGTATGTAATGGGTTAACACCTATGTGGTAATTGGTGGTCACTTACTGTATATCCACAGAGGATGACTATACAGTTTTCTCCATTTAACTTGCTGACATGGCTATGGCACCAGTTGTCTGTTTCTATGTGGCCCTTTTGTGGGATGCTTGTGTCAGCTGGAGTGTCAGATATGTTGGGCAGTTTGTAGTCCTCTGCAAACATGTTCAGGCACAGTCCTTACATGTTGGCCTGTACCTATGGGGCACATATACCAGACAGGGAAGGTCCCAGGACCAAGCTTTGTGGGATACCTGTTATATGTGGTTTTTAGTCTGACATGGCTGCAATGTCTGACCATGTCAGTTCTGTCGTTGGTCTGGTTTGCAACCCCTCTAGTGACATAGGGGTGTATATATAAGCTGGTGATCATATCTATATTGAACACGTAGGGTATTGTATGGAAGGCTTTGCAAGGTCCAGCTACGCTGTGTGGACCACATTGCCCTCATCAGTGACCTCAATTACTGTTTCAACTGAGTCACACATGTTTAGGGGCAGGGTCTGTACTTAATAAACCCACACTGGGTAGGGTCGGGTGTCAATAGATCCCCAATATCTTTATGTCTGCGGTACATGCTGATCCTTTCCATGGCTGTGCAGACCAAGCTTCTCAGGATTCTGTTGTGGTTGTTTTTAGTATCCATTCAGACGACACCTTTCTTGAGAACGACCACTGTTGTTATACACTGCTCTTTGGGTACATATCCTATGGTAAGGCTGACATAATGTCAGGGAGGCAGCAGTCTGCTGGGAAAGATATTTTGCATTATGGGGGGGGGGTTGCACTGCACCTGTCAGGATGTATGTTGGCAATACGTGTGTGTGTTTGGTATGTTGTTTGTAATATCTGTGTGATCCAGAGCATATCTGGGAATTCACAACACGCTTCCTACTATCAGTTGCAGCAGCCTTGGGATTATCCTTAGTGTCCTGTACAATTTGTATCATAATAGGTTCATAGGTTCATACTAGGCTATCCACCCTAGGGCATTTGTAAGCCTAGCCACAGTGTGTGTGGCTTTGCCACCCTTGCTATGTGAATATTATGGCCATTTATGATTTACTTAGCTGTGCCTCTGTCTGGACATGACACAGTAAAGACCCCCAGTGTACATCTACAATTATCCATCCATTTTGTCAACTTCCTGTTGGAGAGTGTCAGTGAGGGGCTCTGCCTAACATGTAGTGGTATTCTGTTCCAGGGTGTGGAGAGCCTCAGGGTTAGGTATCTGTCCCTCCAGCACATCCTATTTCATTATGTGTTGAGGTTGACATCTCTGACTCACACAGCTCCGATGGCTTTGAGTTTTCTGGGGTGGAGCACGTCCATTACTTCTGTGTTAGACATGGACTTGTACAACAGACATACAATGCCTCTGTGTAGGCTGTATGTGACTGCATTCAGCTGTGGTGTCTACAGCCAGGCAGCATATGACATATATTCGAGACCCTTTCTAACTCTTGGTAAGGTACCTTTGAGGTCTTTGTAACTGCTGCAGGTGCCAGGTAATGTACATCCCAAATGAGGCATTGTACTACATTATGGGTCTGATAAGGGAACAGTATAGGGGCACAATGACCTTTGTTGACGGAGATGTGACTCATTTCATGATACAGTGTCCAATATAGACAGTCTTCCTAGCCAGATTGGCAATGTGGCTGTCACATAACAGGTTACTGTCCACTTGTGTCACTAGGTCCCTGATTACTCCTTCCATACATAATGGTTTACCACCTATGTGGTAATTTGTGTGTACCTTGTTTTGTATTTGGTGGTACATTCATACTGTCCACTGTCTTCAGGACAGCGGGGTGGGGTTCCTGTGTGTGAGAGTGTGGTCTGTAGCATGCTACAGACTGTACAGCAGTCTTGCCTACGGTTAGTTGCACATGGGTGGACTGCAGTGATGTAAGCATTATCAGTTAACTGGACGTATAGGTGTCTGTGCTGAATATGGATACTCACCCTCCTTTTATGTTTTGTTCCAGGTTTTGTGGCCATAACACATGATATGTGGTATTACCTGGTAGAGCTGGTGTGCTGTCATGAGGCTTGCAGCAGGTTTCTATCACTGGACAGACATCGATGTTCTCCATACTGGGGAGGGCCTCAGGAGCATGCATATTGAGGTTTACACATCTGGCATTGATCAGCATTACCCTTCTGTTTCTTTCCAGTTTTGTTTTCTATGGTGGTGGGTTAGTCTTTTCAGCCTTGCCTACAAAAGGATCTCTGTAGGTTGCAACAGCCTTAGGCAATATCCAGACGCCCATGGGTAACAGGTGCAAGCCATCCCTGGAACAGCAGCATGTCTCACTATGGAGTCACCTATTACAACTGTATCAGGCATGTTGTTTCTCCTTCTGTCCTGTGACTGTTTGGCACACCAGCTTTGTGTACTATGTGTTACATGTGCTATGTCTGGAGGTTGTTTTATTGGGTGTCTGCTTTGGAGGCTTGTGTTGGTGTTGTGTGTTTGTAATTAGGGCCTCTGGGAATGTTTTTGTGTTTATGTGTTTGGTTTACAGTCTTTGTAGGTATATGTGGGACTGGGTTTGTGGTGTATGTGGTTACCTTCTCCTCCTGACTAGTTTTGACAGTACTGATTTGGGGGTGCTCAGGCTCCGGTTTGGCTACCTGGTTGCGTCTATCACATATATTTGTATTTATTGGGGTGAGTTGTTGTGTGTGTACTTGGGACAGGTGTCACATTGCCTCTGGATTCACAGATTCTACTTGTTTTGCCTGGCCTTAGTGGATTGTATGTGTGGACACATTTTATTGCCATACTAGTGATCACTGATTATTTTACTTTTTATGTTTGATCTATCATGTGGTAGCTTCCTCATTCTCTTCAATGGTTTAGTAATTGCTGGAGTCCAGCATGCCAGATGCCTGGGTGTATGGCATTGTGTCTTGTTGTTATTTGTGATTGCAGACTCCAAGCACTCTTGGCTGTGTTCATGGAATGCCTGTATAACATGTTCTGCAGTGTGTCCCATATTCTGGACTTGCACAGGGCCTTTCATGGATTCCACATTGGTTTGTAGGGGTGCAAGCTATCCTTTATACATGTGGGCTTTATACACTGGGCCAGTGGAAACCACAACACACAATGGTGACTCCTTCACAAACGCTTTCTACGGACATCTCCAAGAAAGCATGGACTATGCAATCACAAATAAAACCAAGACCCTCTCCACCAAGGGAAAGTGGCCTGTCTGGTGTACCCCAGCCATAAACGAACTGTATAACAAAAGAAGGATACTAATGCAAAACAGAGCTAAATCTCCTAAAGGGAAGACAGCTGTGATCAGCACTAGTAAAAAGCTACATTCTCTCATAAAGACATCCAAGGTCAACTTTGAGACAAAAATCACCAAAGACAATAAAGATAACCACAATGCCTTCTTCAGTTATGTCAGACACCTGGGTGGGAACCCTCAGATATGCTCAGAGTTGGTACACAACAACATAAATTTCAGTGACCCGACAGATATTGGCAACATTCTGGCAGACAGGTTCAGTGCAATTTTCTCCCTCCCTCACCCCCAAAAGACGATAGTTATCACAGCTGAATGTAACCTCACTGTCATCTCAGATGTCCATGTGAGAGCCGCACTCAGCAAAGACAAAAACACAGCATCAATGGGACCTGATGGTATCCCCAGTTGCGTGCTATGTGAACTCCAAGAGGAGCTAAACCTGTATATAAAAATGATATTTAACCTTAGCCTTGCTACAGGATATGTACCTGAACACTGGCATACAGCAACAGTGGTCCCACTCCACAAAGGAGATGCCTCCACAGACCCTGGGAACTACCACCACACAAGCTTAACCAGCCTTGTCTGCAAAGCTATGGAAAGAGTCATTATGGAGCTCTTAAACAGAGACATCGGTGATCTACAGACTCTTGATCCCACCCAGTTCAGCTTTGTAAAGGGCAGATCCTGCCTTTCGAACCTAGTTGACTATTTTGAAACTGTCAGTAGGGCCATTGATGAGGGCTAAGCGGTCCACACAGCCTACCTGCACTTGGCTAAGGCCTTTGACACAATACCCCACTCAGGCATCATAGACAAGCTCAACAGCTGAAATATAAATCCATATGTCACAGGATAGGTTGCAAAATGGCTAAAAAACAGAACCCATAAAGTCGACATTGCAGGTGCCTTGTCAGATTCAAAGCCAGTCACAAGTGGTGTCCCACAGGGATCTGTCCTGGGACCCCTCTTATTTGGCATTTACTTTTCAGATGTGAAAGCAAACATAGGAGGGTTGTGGCTGACACAGTTTGCAGATGACTGCAACCTAGGCACCATAGTGAATACATCAGCCGGCACACACATCCTACAGAATGCCCTCACAAAAACAGATAGCTGGTGCTGGAATCATGGCCTGAAACTGAATGCAACTGATGTGTAGTCATCCCCTTTGGGAGGAACAAAGTACCCACAAATTAACACATAGACAGCAACCCACTGAGCACAGAAAAAAAATCAGACACCTGGGGACCCATGTAGATAGTGACCTCTCGTTTGACACCCATGTTGCCAAAGTGGTTAGAAAGACTTTCTATCTTGCCCACCTTATCATGAAGGGTTTTCCATCCAGATCAAAGGAGGTCATTGTACCCTATACTTCTCCCTTATCAGGCCCATGATTGAATACAAAGCCCCATTTGGTATGTATCTCACCCAGCACTTGCAACAGCTGGAGAGACCCCAAAAGTACCTTACCAAGAGGATCAAGGGTCTACAACACATGTCATATGCTTCCAGACTAAAGAAAATCCAGCTCTATTCAGTAGCATACCGCCTACTTACAGGTGACCTATGCCTGACATACAAGACCATGTCCAATCAGGATTTGATGGACATGCTCCACTGCAAGCAATCCAAATCCACCAGAACCATGAGAGCTAAAGATTTGAACCTCAGCACATACATGTATAGGACATGCTGGAGGGACAGATTCATAACTCAGAGGCTTCTCACACTCTAGCACAGAATCCCAGTTCATGTTAGACAGAGTCCCTCACTGACTCTCTTCAAGAGAAATCTGGACAAGTGGATGTGAGATCGTAGGTTTACCCCAGGGGTCCCCCCTGTGTCACTACTAGACCGAGGCACAGTCAATTAATTTGATTAAGTAAAGGGGTCATAATGTGTCACTACTAAGTCAGATGCACAATATTCGGAATCTATTCTGTACACTTATTACCACTATAAGGGGTGGCAATAGCCACATCACTATGGCTAGGCTTATAAATGCACTAGGGCAGATAGCCTAGTAGTAAACTATGAAACTATGGTGTATGGGTAGGTATTTTCAGTCAAGCAATATAATGTGGTTTGGGGGGCTTGATATCTTCATGTATTCCAACATAGGCCTGGTGCAGTTCCTGCTATTAGGACAGTGATCTGCAGCAAGCTATATAGTGGTAGGCAGTTTTAGCCATTGATATTTGACCATGGCTAATCCATGCTGCTTCTTGTTGTGATACCAACATGGGGGTGTGGTTATCCATGACATTTATTGCTAGTCACCCTCGTTTTGTAGCTTGTTCCATGTTTTGCAGCTGTACATCACTGTATGAGGTGTGACCTGGTAGTGTTAGGGTGCTGATGTGGGCTTTGACCCAGTTTTCTATTACAGCACTGATATCTACATTCTCTATACTGTGTGCGTTTACACTGCATGCATCTTGCTGTTTATACTTCTGGCATTGGGTAGCATTACATCTAGGTTCCTATCCCTTGTGGTACCTATGAAGGTGGGTTTGTGTTTTGTGGTTCATGATTGGTGAGGGTGGATGTTAGTCAGGGTCCTCAGGTGTGCATATGGTACATGGTGTTACATTACTTAACACATGGCATTCATGCCTCAGGTGGTACTGCAGGGCTGCCTCTGTCGGATGCACATACTACACTCCCTGTACATGTTTGGAAGCAGGTTGTGTCATGTTAGGTGTCCCTGTTACTATATGAGTGAGTTGGAGGGGGTATCAGTCCCAGTGTTCCTACTGAGCCAGTGTATGTGCTATGCATTGCCTCTTTGCCAAGGCCAGGGCATACTGGGCACGCCTCCTTCTGCCTATTGGGGCAAGGTCAGGTTGTTCCTCCTCCGAGTCACCCTCTGCCTGTGGTGGCCTTGGCAATGGTGGGGGTATGTTTGGCCCAGCCCTATGCTGGTCCTGCTGCAGCTGTTTCCATAGGATCATATTATGTAGCATAGCACATATCATGATCATTTGGGTACATGTAGTTGGTGTGTACTGCAAGGCTCCACCAGATATGTCCAGACACCGGAACCATGACTTGAGCAGCCCAAACACACTCTCTATGACATTACGTGTTTGTGCGTGTGCCTCATTGTGGCATTCCTGTTCAGGTGTGTGTGCATTTCTGATGGGTGTCATCAGCCACGGCTCAAGTGCATAACCTGCATCCCCCACTAGGTGTCCGTGCGGGAAGTTCCCACTGGCAAATGATTGGTACAGCTGCGTCAGATGCCAGATGTGGGAATTGTGGTAGCTCCCAGGGCAGCCAAAACACACATTCATTATTATGCCCTGGGCATCACACACAACCTGGCAGTTGATGGAGGGGAATCACTTACGGTTAATGTAGGCCCTACCCCGCTCACCGGCTGGTGCTTTGATGCGTATGTGCGTGCAGTCTATTGCACCCAGTACCTCAGGGTATCCCGCTATTTGCTGGAAGAGACGCATATTGCTGGCCACAACCTCACGGGCATTAGGGAAATATACATGATCACTGACATGTGCTGACATGGCATCCAGGAACTGGTGCAGTACCCTGGAGGCTGATGCCTGTGATAGCCCCTTCATATCACCAGTTGGTCTCTGGAAGGTACCTGTTGCTAGTATTTTTAGGCCAACACATACCTTGGTTTCCACTGGGATGGGTTCCCCTCTATTGGTTCTGTGTGTGAGACGTGGCCTGCACAGCTCAACAATTTGCTGCAGAAGGTCTCTGTCCACTCTGTAGCTCTCTACTATCTCCAGCTCATGTAACCCATGGTAGGTGACCCTGGGCCTGTATACTCTTCTCTTTCTCCTCACTCTGGGTTGTCTGTCAGCATCTGCATTGTCACCACCCTCAGCAATTCGCCTATGCCTGATTATAACAGCTATGGCAGCCCCTAGCATTTCTGCTCTGAGTTCAGCTTTTTCAGTTTTCAATTCTGATAGCTTACTCCTTTCTTGCAGTATCTCTTGAGAGAAACACCCTGCACTGCTGTTTGCAGTGTTTTAAGTGCTGGGTTGGGCTTCTAGTCTGCCTATGTAATTGCCTGCTTCTAATTGTTATCACCAATTAACTCCAGCAGTATTCTCTGACAGCTTCCTTGTAATCTGGTTGTTTCCTTTTTCCTCTCTGTTTCCTCAGGGGGAGCAATGTGCACACCAGCATAAGCACGCTCACAGTGACTTAAACGCGCGCACACATACTTACACGGTTTGGACTTGGCTGATTCATGGTAAAATGCGTGCACACAGCCTTATACATCAGGCAACAGGCTTCCTGATGTTTACATTGCCTTACACACGTGCACGCCCGCGCAAACCGTTTTAAACGGTTTGCGACACGCTCCCACATGGTGAACCTGCCTTACACGCGCGCACACGCGCGCATGCACGTATATCAAGAAAGTTTGAGTGTAGGGATAGTGTACACCCTCTGTTTCTTGACTTTCCTAGTGTTCTGTTGGGACACACCTCTCTCCCTGATGTCTGTCTGTCATCTGTCATGTTACACTGTTCTCCAATGTGATACATTTACTTCTATCATTCCCCCCCATGATGTCACCTACCTCTTACTCTATTCCTCCCCCTTCTGTAACTCTTACACTACTCGAAAAGTGCTCATTAGCTATGTGGCAGTGTGATTCAGTACTGTAACCCTCATTTACATAGGATTTCCTAGTAATGTTTAGTTACATCTCTTACACTGAGCTTCCCCCCATTGGCAACCACTACACGGTGGCCATATTGTTTTTGGTCTGCTAGTCCCTGCATTGTCATTCCATGTACTACATAAAACCCACAATTGTGGGCTTATAAGCTTCGGTTTTCACTTTTAGGCAGCGCATCCTGTTTGCACGGGTGTGCGCTGCAGTTAAACATCAAAATCCCCCGAAAAAAAAAATGTTATTTTAAATAATTTTGCATCACTTTTTAATGCCAATTGCCACATATTTGGCCATTGGTATGCTAAATAACACATATGCAACCTTTATTTGGAGCTGACATAGCTCCGTTGTAAATTTTGCAGAAATGTACTCAGTTGTCAGCTGAGTACATTTCTGCAGCTAAAACGTCCGTTACACGGACTGGTTTGGGCTTCCTGGATCGCTCAAATACCTCATTTACATATCTTTGAGCTGCAAATGAGGTATTGAGCATTTCCATGCCCAGTCCGTGTAAGAGACGTTTTAGCTAGTCTCTTACACGGAGGTTTGGGCTGTTCCTGGATCGGGAGGCTTACACGGAGGCTTACATTACTCTTAAACTCCGTGTAAGCCTTCGTGAATCTTTGTGAAATCTTAACTTTGTCTACTTGTATAACTTGATTATATAAATAATCTTTAAACTGTGTTTTTCACGAACCATGTAATTTCTTATTGTTTGTAGCTTGGAGCTTTTCTCCCCTGGCCTCCGTTGAAAATGGATATGTATCCAGTCGGACTATCCCAGTCAACAAATGTAAAATAAATAAATAAATAAATAAATAAGGCATGCATTATTTCCTTAACTTTAATGAGCTTCACATTGTCCTGATAAGACAATGCATTGTTTTACAATACTGAGAAATATTTACCTGAAATAGTTTTACTGCAAGAAGCATAGGTGTCCTAAGGCAGAACACTATAAATGTATCGGGGAAGATTATTGATTAGAAGCATCTTGTCTACCTCCCCCCAATTCAGGTAGACACCCTAAGGTATTAATTCTTATGAGGATATCAGCTCCTGTTCCACACATTAGAAACAGCTTAGAGACTACATCTAATACCACTAGTATTACTGTAAGTAAATAGAGTAGCATATTACTGACTACACCTAGTACCACTGCTATTATTGTAAGTAAGTACAGTGGTGTATTACTGACTAACTACATCTAGTAACACTGGTAGTAAGTACTGTGTCATATTACTGACTACATCAAGTACCATTGGTATTACTGTAAGTACAGTGACATATTAATAACCACATCTAGTACCACTGATAGTAAGTAAGCACTGTGGCATATTACTGACTATAACTAGTACCATTGGTATTACTGTAAGTAAGTAGAGTGGCATATTACTGACTAACTACATCTAGTACCATGGTAGTAATTAAGTACTGTGGCATATTACTAACTACATCTATTTATTTATTTGTTTATTTATTTGACATTTGTTTACTGGGTCTACAAAACCCATTTTCAGCAGAGGCCCGGGGAGAAAAGCTCCACATACAGTACAATGCATGCAGGTTGTTGGTGTGACAGAGAAAGATGCAGAGGACAGGAAGAAATGGAAACCGGTGATCCGCTGTGGCGACCCCTAATCGGGAAACCCAAAAGTAGAAGATAATCCAATACAATAAAGCTTACATTAGAAATACTATACAAAATTAAGTGGAAAGAACAAACTTTTACAAGATGTTGTAATATATTACTACACATCTAAACAGTCGATAATAGTCACTTTCCTCATACATGATGTAGAAATAGCAGCCAGAAAGTTAGTGATGCAGACATATAGTGAGAGAGTTAAGAAGAATAGAAGCAATAAAGCCTGAGCAGTAGCTTAAGGATATGGTATAGAAGCAGAGAAGGAGTTAGAAGAGCTTTAGGATCTTGCATTCTGTGAGGGACTGAAATGTGAGAGAAGAGGAAGGACCTGAGCATTAGGCAGGCTTTATGCAGGAGCAGAGACATGTATTTTTGAGATGATCTTTTTAAAGAGGCTTTGAAATGGGTTAGGCTAGGCATAAAACTGATATCTAGAGGTAGTGAATTCCAATGTATAGAGACAGAGTATGAATACAGAGTGTGACCGGGTTTTCTTGTGGGTTTTGAGATAGCTAAGAGATTTTTGTCTTCTGATCGTAGGGATCGATTTGGTGTGCAAGGTGTGACTAGATTGGTTAGTGCAGGGCAGGCAGTAGACTTGAAAATACGTTTTTTTTAAGGTGGATAGCTGAATAAAGCCAAGTTGGTTGAGTAGTTCAAGCCAGTTTAATTCTAGGAGTGGTTTACAGTGGTGTGTGTGTGATATTTAGAGTTTGTTGCAAACTTTGCAACTTTGTTGTAGCACTGTTCCAACTTGCTTAGGGTAGAATTTTGTATCCTAGTTTTTATACCTAATTTTATATATAGTACTATTGGTATTATTGTAAGTACAGTGGTGTATTACTGCCTAACTATGTCTAGTACCACTGGTATCACTGTAAGTAAGTACAATGGCATATTATTGACTACATCTAGTACCAGTGATATTACTGTAAGTAAGTATAGTGGTATATTACTAAATACATCTAGTACCACTGGCATTACTATAAATAAGTACAGTGGCATATTACTGACTATCTACATCTAGTGCCACTGCTATTACTGTAAGTACAGTGGCATATTATTGACTACATCTAGTACTATTGGTATTACTATACGTAAGTACAGTGGCATATTACTGACTACATCAAGTACCACTGGTAGTAAGTACATACTGTGGCATATTACTTACATCTAGTACCATTGGTATTACTGTAAGTAAGTACAGTGGCATATTACTGACTAACTACATCTAGTACCACTGGTAGTAAGAAAGTACTGTGGCATATTACTGACTATCTATATCTAGTACCACTGGTATTACTGTAAGTAGGTACAGTGGCATATTACTGACCACATCTATTACCATTGGTATTACTGTAAGTAAGTACAGTGGTGTATTACTGACTAACTATATCTAGTACCAATGGTATCACTGTAAGTACAATGGCATACTATTGATTACATCTACTACCAGTGGTATTACTGTATGTAACTACAGTGGTATATTATTGCCTAACTACATCTAGTACCACTGGTATTATTGTAAGTAAGTACAGTAGCATATAACTGACTAACTGTATCTAGCACCACTGGTATCATTGTAAGTAATACAGTGGCATATTACTGACTACATCTAGTACCATTGGTATTACTGTAAGTAAGTACAGTGGCATATTTCTGACTAAGTACATCTAGTACCACTGGTAGTAAGTACAGTGGCATATTACTGACAATCTATATCTAGTACCACTGGGATTACTGTATGTAAGTACAGTGGCGTATTACTGACTGACTATATCTAGTACCACTGGTATCACTGTAAGCACAATGGCATATTATTGACTACATCTAGTACCACTGGTATTACTGTATGTAACTACAGTGGCATATTACTTACTAACTACATTTATTACCACTGGTATTATTGTAAGTACAGTAGCATATAACTGACTGTATCTAGCACCACTGGTATCATTGTAAGTAAGTACAGTGGCATATTTCTGACTTACTACATCTAGTACCACTGGTAGTAAGCAAGTACTGTGGCATATTACTGACTACATATACTACCATTGGTATTACTGTAAGTAAGTACAGTGGCATATTACTGACTAACTACATCTAGTACTCCTGGTAGTAAGTACAGTGGCATATTACTGACTATATCTAGTACCACTGGGATTATTGTAAATTACTGACTGCATCTAATACCATTGGTATTACTGTAAGTAAGCACAGTGGCATATTACTGGCTGACTATATCTAGTACCACTAGTATCACTGTAAGCACAATGGAATATCATTGACTACATCTAGTACCACTGGTATTACTGTATGTAACTACAGTGGCATATTACTTACTAACTACATTTAGTACCACTGGTATAATTGTAAGTACAGTAGCGTATAACTGACTTACTGTATCTAGTACCACTGGTATAATTGTAAGTAAGTACAGTGGCATATTACTGACTACATCTCATACCACTGGTATTACTGTAAGTACAGTTGCATATTACTAACTACATCTAGTAGTACCATTGGTAATAAATAAGTACTGTGGCATATTACTGACTACATCAAGTACCACTGATAGTACTATAAGTACAGTGGCATATTACTGATTAAGTACATCTAGTACTACTGGTAGTAAGTAAGCATTGTGACATATCATTGACTACATCTAATACCATTGGTATTACTGTAAGTAAGTAAATACAGTGACATATTACTTACTACATCTAATACCATTGGTTTTGCTGTAAGTAAGTACACTGGCATAGTGCTGACTAACTACATCTAGTATGACTGGTATCACTGTAAGTACAGTGACATATTACTGAATAAATCTAATACCACTGGTATCACTCTAAGCACAGTGGCATATTACTAACTACATCTTGTACATTTGGTATCACTGTAAGTAAGTACAGTGGCAAATTACTGATTCTAGGAAATTTCAATCCACATCACAGACTAAGACAAAATGTAACGAGTACCATAAAACAACTTATTAGAGTTTTTAAGTACAGTAATCTTTCTTGAGATAAATTCAACGATATTGCAGAACCTAAAGACTCCAGTGCAGCAAGGTAAACCAGAGTATCAGTTGTTACAAAACAATTTAAACTAAGGATCAGACAGTCACATTTAAGGAATGTGGAAGAAAGGCAACATCAGGAATTGATCCATTATGCTAACTGCTCAACAGTGCATAGTCATATTGATAAATTCTGTATATCAGATAATTTATACCATGATCTTGAAAGCAAACCCTATCTTACTCTTTGAAGAACAAGCATCAACTGCTGAGACTTGCCACCTGTCAGCACGTTTGTTAAGACAGTTCTAATTTAGGAAGTTTTCTTCTGTGGGAGAAAAAACTAGCAGTTAAGCAAATGGTCTAACACTTCAGGAGAAGTATTGCAGTAAACTAGAATAATACTTGAATAGAAATATTGCAATGAATTCTAATAATATCTTTCATATATTTTAGCATGATACAAAACAGCAAAAACAACCAATATTTAAAAACAGAGGCACTATTTTAATGATGGAAAGTAAGTATTTTGCATTGGTTGAGGACATGGTCTGCCCTGAAAAATCTTATTTGCCAGAAAAAAAATTCCAGTTCTAGGCATGCATAAAGGAAGCAACCCTACTGACCAAAAACCTCATGCTTTTGTCAGTGCTCTATACACCACTTGCTGACCATCACCACTCAGAGCTAATATTTTTGTTCTAGTTTTTTTTCTTGAAATTCAGGCTACTTATCAAGACTAGAAAATGAAGTTCCATATTGTTTAATTTCAAGCTCTCGCTCACATATCTTTACATGTCAGCTGGTGGTATAACCAGGGGACACAACCCTTTTTCTAGTACAATATGATATTCAAAGTATTGTACATGGTGAGAGAATTTTGAAAACACACTGAATAATCAATATAACTTAAAGTTGTACATGCTTTTTTTTCACTTTTGACAGATGGCCACATGCACCCTAAGTTTATAGAACAAAGACTAAAGGTTCTTCAAGGGTTCAGAGTAGAGCTACTATTTTTAGAGAATCCTAGATGGGCCAAACTTTGTCCTTTCATATGGAAAACTTTGCTTGTCATACCTCATGGCTTTTTTAAGGTTGCATGAGCCTCAGACATGGAGATGCAGTTTAGAACTGTTTCGAAATGAAAGTGAGATTGTCTTGTAGTTAACCCTGATAAGCGCGATATAAAATACCGCAATCAATTGACTGCAAACAAAAATTTAAATGTTTTAAAAGTTTTTTTTGCAGGGAAGCAAGCTGCTATGGAGGACTGTACCCTTTACACCCCCACTACACACACACACACACACACACATATGTATATATATATATATATATATATATATATATATATATATATATATATATATATATATATATATATATATATATATATATATATATATACACACACATATATATATACATATATATATATATATATATATATATATATATATATATATATATATATATATATATATTACACACACCAAGTCCTAGATCACTGTATTTGGGAGAAAAAGAATCCCCTGGGAAATATCTATATCAGTCTGCTGAAGTCTTATTACAGTGAATGGCTGTTCATTGAACCAAAATCACCTAATGGCCATGAACGTTCATACCAGTGAATGTTTTTCCCAGGGAAGGAAATGATTTGGCCAGCAGACCAAACAACGCAGACACCACAGTACATTAAACCCACCACAACCACATTTACATATACCAACTCTGAGATCGCACTACAGTGGGAAAAAGGGCAAATGTCCATATGTTAGCCTTCCCTGGGGAAAAAAAATTATCTGATGTGAATTTTCAGTGAATGGCCATTCAGTGATTTTGCTTCAATGAACAGCCATTTGCTGTAATTAGACTTCGACAAGCTGATATAGACCCCCCCTCACTAATATATTGAATACAAGCCTGGCACCATTTGGGAGATTGTAGAGATAACACTACTTAAAGAACAAAAAAAAAAAAAAAAAAAAAAAAAAAATTTTTTTTTCTTCTTCTCAGAATGTATCTCACTCTGTGGAGCTTTTCTCCCCGGGCCTCTACTGAAAATGGAAATTCATCCAGCTAGACTAGCCCGGTCAACAAATGTAAAATAAAAAATAAAATAAAATAAAAAAATTACATTATTTATTTATTCATTTATTTACCAGGAAATTCTGACTAGACACAGGTCCTTTTTCAGTGGAAGCCCCGGGAGAAAAGCTCCACAAAGTTATAAACGAGCAACATACATGAGTAATTGAGCTTACAGTAATAAAGAAGATGACATACAATAAAACAGAGCAATTGGTACTTTTTACAATAATAAAGAAACATGAGTTACCTAGTAATATTAGACTTAGCAATATCTGACTACAGACCAAGAATTATGGAAGGCTAAATGTGCAAGTAGTACTTAAGGTCTAACATGTTCTGTACCAGCTAGTAAAACCTCATACATTTATACAATGTTGGGATAAGATTTCAAGTGTGGGAGGGAGGAAGATGGAGAGTTTTTAGTCGGGATTAGAACAAGGACAGAGCCAGTGCATTTTTAGGTGAGGCTTAAGTGCAGTCTTGAAGTGACTGCTGGAAGGTAGAGTGGTTATAGAGGGGGGAAGGTTGTTCCATAGTTTGGATATGGCACAGGAGAATAGAGCTTCTCCTGCTGAGTTTTTGGCTTTGGTGATAAGAAGTAGATTTTTACTGCTGGAACGTAGGGGTCTAGTGGAGCAGTAGGGTTGGAGAAGGTTTTGAAGTGATGGGGCTTTAAGAGGATGGTTTACTAGTTTGCAGGCAAATGAGAGTTGATTCAGATGAAGGAGTTGTGAGAGTTCAAGCCAGTCTAGTTCCTTAAGTGTGATACAGTGGTGGCTGTGATAGGATACACTAGTAGCAAATATTGCAATTTTATTGTAGCAGGTCTCAAGCTCGTTTAGGTCAGACTGTCTAAGGTTGGTAAGTATAGGAGAGGCATAGAGTAAGATGGAGATTACTTGGGAATTGGCAACAGAAGTTCTGTCTGTCATGGTGAGGTATTATTTGTTTCTATCCAATGCACCTAGTTTTTTTGTGTACTTTTTATGGTAAGAGATATATGGGTGTCAAATCTGAGATTGTTGTCAATCTCTACATCAAGTAGTTTGATGTGATCTGATGGGGAGATGACTGTATTTTCTTTGGCAAGGATATTGAAGTGGGGGGAAATTTGGATAGATTTGGATTGTTGGAAGATAAGGAGTTTGGTCTTGCTAGAATTGAGTAGAAGCTGAACATTGGATTGCCAGCTTTCTACAGATGAGAATGATTCCTGTATGATCTTCTAGAGTTCCGGTATAGTGGGGGCAGAGCAGATGAGGGTGGAGACATCCACGTACTGTATGAGAGAAGCATGCTTTGTGGCGGTATGTAGGTTGTTGCTAAAATGGGAGAATAGTAGGGGGCCAAGGATGGAGCCTTTGGGAACACCAAGAGTAACAGGAGGGTGAGGAGATAGGTTATCATTCCAAACAACTGACTGTTGGTGGCTGGTCAGATAGCTGTGAAACCAATCAGTGGCTGATTGGGAAAAGGATAGGTTAGTGAGAACAAAGAGTAGTATTTTGTGTGATACCATGTCAAAAGCCTTTGATAGATCCAGAAATATAGCAGTGTAGAACATGCAATTGTTTTTATGATGAAAGATTGTGCTGGTGAAAGAGAGCAAGGTAGTAGTAGTGCTGTGATATGGCCTGAAGCCATGCTGGGTTTTGGAGATGAGATTATTTGCTAGGAGGCAGTCCAAGACCTGAGAGTTTCTCAAGTATCTTGGAGAGTGGGGAAAGGATGGTGATAGGGCAGTAATTGGAAAGGTCAATGCCTTTGTGGAGGGGAATGATGTGTGATATTTTCCACAGAGAGGGTAAAAAGCTTTCTGACATGGAGCTGTTAATTAACATGGAAATTGGATAAGCTAGGGCATCAGCTGCTATTTTTAGGTATTCTGAGGGGAGGTTGTCAGCTGCAAGTTTTGTGGGCTTAGGTGTTGACAGAAGCCTTTTATATAGGAGGTGGGTACTGAGGAGAAGGAAAAAGTAGGGGTGGAGAATTGGAGTTGGGAGTGGGGGGAGTGAATGAAAGGTAGTGTTGTTTGGCTAATGACAGAATGGTAACAGTTAAAGAGTCAGCAATACTGCTGCATTAATAATAAATATAGTAAATCCAAGCAAGCAATGGCATAATGTGACATATATTTAAATTGTTTTAGAAATATTGAGGATACTATTAAATAAAAAAGGAGGTCAGCGCCATGGTATTGAGGGATAATGCCCTAACTGTAGACCAGATGACACAGATTCAATTACGAGATCAGGTGTTCTGAGGGATGAATGTGCCTATCCAGGGAGGGGGGTGGAGTCATCCAAGCATTCTCTGCAGGAAGGCATATTTCATAGATGACAGTGGCCCTTGCCCAGAATACATGAATGCAGGAGAGGTAGGAAGAATGAAGGAGCATGAGAGGAGCAGACTGCATTGGAAAGATTGTCTATTTCAACAAAGTTAGTGATTCAGTGAAATTCAGAATTTACTTTTCATGATTATCATGGCAAATGTTAATTAGGCATTAGAATTTCCTGTACTTAATAGTGAGCAGCAAAGTTATCTATATGAATCCAAACGTCATAGCACACACAGTTCCAAATGACAGATTAATGTACATCCATTAATGGACTTCCCTTGTTAAAATTAACACATACAAAGATAGGGTGAGTACACACACTATTTCTAATTAGACAAAAGCAAGCCTCATTTTGACAGTTTCAGTGAGTGTCAAACCTGCTGATATACTCCTACTTTACTCAGTGCTTTCTGCATTCCCCTTTGGGTAAAGGAATATACATACAAACCATACTCACACTACTTCATCCAAGTGCCTTTCTGCCTCTTTAACTCATATTTCATAATAAAGCCACCCTATAGTCTGCAAAAATCTCAGAACTGACTCCGTCTCCTGATAACCCTAAACCATACTGCACTGTACCAACCACTCCTAAACCATACTGCACTGTACCAACCACTCCTCCTTTCTTGCACCCAAATGCTAGAAATGTTTCCCCCTTAGATAAAGGAAATCTCCCCTTTCCCCACTTTCAGACTACAACTTAAAAGACACCTCCATCAAAAATCTGATAGCAAGTGCTTTTCTGTTGGACACATTAACTCCACCCTCACCTACAAACATTTTTGCTTCCACTCTCTGTTCTTGCCTGCTGCCTACTTCCAAGATGTTCTACAAAAATGAATCCACCTTTACTACTAATATTAATCCACATTTGTTGCACTTCTTTGTTAATAATATGTGCTAATCTTTTCACCTCCTGCTGGACTTTTTACCTTTTGTAATTTCTCCATGTTTTGTAAATTAGCTCTATATTTTTTTGTGAATTTCTTCACCCTGGCTGTGCCTGCAAATTGTCTATTTTGATCTGTGTAGTGCCCCAGTAAGCAAACTAAATAAATAAATAGCTATCTAATGCACTTAGCACTAGATTGTTCACTCTAAACTAAAGTAAACCCAGTACAGGCCTAAGAAAATGTGGATGCTGTGTTAATAGAAGTATAAATTGTCACTTGCCGTTAATAGCAGTACTAAATTTACACATCTGTTTAAACACTGAACTTTTACTTTCAGAAAAAACAAGGGAGGACCAGGCTTGTGATCTTAGTTTGTTACAGTGCATGTTGCCCTTTAATATCCTTTTTAAATAAAAGCAGTTTTGGTCCATAATGGTATGTCGATACACAGGGCCCTTATCTTATGTGCTACTTATTATTTACATAAAGTGATGTTTTATAGTTCTACCTTAAACCTTTCGTTCTCAACATATCAAGCAATTGTATTTTCAAAACTATTTATGCATGTTTAACTTTCTATGTATTTATGTTTTGCAGTGAAAGAAAGATACATTTTCAGAGAGTACCACAGTTATCAAGGTCAATATAAAGTACAGAGCTAACAAAGATATAAACTGAAGTATTAGGTCTTGTATATAACAAACCTTAATACACAGAGAATAATATGCAACCATGTCATTTATAAAACAATTTGTATAAATCATCCAAAACACAAACTCATACATTGCCATATATATATATATATATATATATATATATATATATATATATATATATATATATATATATATATATCAATTTAATTTTTAATAAACAGTTTAAGCATCAAGTAAGATCAGGTTAATGAGCACTTTGCAATTTGCTTACAGAATTTGTGCCAAAAGTCCTTATCTGAAATATTGGCAATGAAATTTGGCCAAAATGTCATTTAGCTTATGGAATAATAAGAAAATGCAGACTATTTATGAGTTGAGTGGCCTCGTGCTGATTTTAAACTTAAACAAAGATAAACGACAAGGTGGAGTAAAATAACTTTCTTTTGAAAGCAACAGTATTAAATAGCAGGTGGTAAGAAAATGTTATCTGCTTCATTCACTTATATTTTTATGATGTTGCTATTGGCTTTACTAATGCTATAATTGCTAATGCTACATAGCCAGGATTTTCTGAATTGCACTTCAGTTTGCAAAATGCAGCTCACTGTCTCATTGCCTTCTTTTGCTGTTTCTCCATTGTTTCTGTTTTTTTCCAGGAAACTGCAAATATTTTATTTAGCATCACATTACTATTATACCAAGTGTTAATTTGTTTAAAATGTTTTGAAATTTTTGCATCCTTAGCAGAGTTAATTCTATTGCCAAGTTTGCAAATGTCTCTGTACATGTGTTTGTGTGTGTGTGTGTGTGTGTGTGTGTGTGTGTGTGTGTGTATATATACATATATATATATATATATATATATATATATGTGTGTGTGTGTGTGTGTGTGTGTGTGTGTGTGTGTGTGTGTGTGTGTGTATAATAAATAAAAGAAAAACAGACCAAATAAAAGTGATCCCCACATTGAGCTCTGAGTGTCCCCGCTGGATACCTCAGTAGTTCAAATCCTGCTATTGTTTTTTTTCTTTGAGGTCTCTCCTTCAAACTACTATTCACCCATAGGTCCAAATAACTGTCATTGTTAAGCTGACAAGTTTATCTATAGTTCTCTTATCTGTCACATGTTTTGACAGGATCTAGGTATACCACATGTGCTGTCATCCCCTTGTCTAGTCCCAATATTCCTTTCTGAGAAAACAAAACTTGATTAAATTGGGAAGTTTCTCCATTAATAAAACTTTATTATTCTCCTTTTAAGAGAAATTCAACTGTTTTTTTAAGTATGAGCTCATCTGTTTCTTACTCTGTAAGTTTGCAAGGAATACAGGTAAGGCTGATCAGAAAGTAATTGCTCATCTCTAATGTGGTACTTCTTTTAGAGCTTGTAAGCATATATTCAGAGTATGCTTGTCATTCCTCTCAATGTCTTAGCACAAGAAATCTGGACAAAGCCTGACATAATGGGGGATAAAGGACAAAGATAGGGACAGATTTTAAATATTGCTCCAATAAACTTAGACATTTCATAAAATAACAGGATTTGTTTTAGCATGCATTTTGTTAAAGAATATGAACTCTGAAACTCAAATGTATGCCATTATTTAGTGACTTAATTCCTCAGATCATTCCAGTGATTTGCCAGAAAAACACAGATTTTATGGGAAACAGACCAAAAATATGAGGCAAAAATCTGGACATTCTGTGAAAATCTGGACAGTTGACAGGTATGATGCTCATTTGTATTTGGAAAAATACAAAGGTGGCTTATCAAGTTATTCCTTAGATTATTGTCATTTATGTGCCCAAAGAATACATATGGTCAGCACTGATCAAATGTACTTAGACATAGGTCTTGTTGCCATGAAACTTTATTGAAGTTTTACTACATCTGAGGGAAGGATTGCATTGCATAACACACACACACACACACACACACACACACACACACACACACACACACAAAGCACCTGCAACTGCCTTAAAACATGTATGCTATAAATCACTATATAGGACATCATCCATATTTTAAAAGAACAAACTGTATACTCTACACTATTAGTGACATATACCAGTAATACTGTGGTGGTACAGCGGTAGCATTGTTACCTCACAGCAAGAGGTTCTCCCATTCGATTCTAGGCATGGCTTGGGAGTGCCTTCTGTGTGGAGTCTGCATGTCCTCCCCGCGGTTGGGTAGCATTCAAAAGACATGTGTGCGTAAATGGGCATGCCTTCGTTGAAGGTTTGCGTCGTGCTGGCACCTCGGCATTTCGTAAAAATCTACTGCCAATCATTAGCGGACCGGAGTTCCACTGTGGTGACCCCTTACCAGGAAAAAGACAAACAACAACAATCAGTAATACAACTGTTCTGTCAGAGAATTTACATAGAATATTGACTTGATGTTTCTTTAAAATGCAGATATTTAAATCCACTTTACTATTATGCACAATCACTATATCTAAGTGTTTTTGATCAATCTACCAAACCATGAATACTTGCACATTTCTTTCTTATTATATTAGCAAATTTCTCATTGTTATGAGAGGGTGAAATGCTTTACTGTCACGTACACATTCAGTTGCATTACATTTGGTGTTGGTCACTTTATACATTCAATTACATTACATTTGGTGTTGGTCACTTTATACATTCAATTACATTACATTTGGTGTTGGTCACTTTATACATTCAATTACATTACATTTGGTGTTGGTCACTTTATACATTCAATTACATTACATTTGGTGTTGGTCACTTTATACATTCAATTACATTACATTTGGTGTTGGTCACTTTATACATTCAATTACATTACATTTGGTGTTGGTCACTTTATACATTCAATTACATTACATTTGGTGTTGGTCACTTTATACATTCAATTACATTACATTTGGTGTTGGTCACTTTATACATTCAATTACATTACATTTGGTGTTGGTCACTTTATACATTCAATTACATTACATTTGGTGTTGGTCACTTTATACATTCAATTACATTACATTTGGTGTTGGTCACTTTTGAAAGCTCTTGTTGTACCTTATGAATATGGTAAAATCTAGCAACTTTTCTACCATAGACTATACTCTAACTCCAAAATTAAGATTCTGGCTAACTCTCATATTTATTCACTCATTTTTTTAAATATAAATATTCCTTCAGATCTGTCAGTATAATATTCCTACTCTCATTTATAAAACAGTTCAACAGCAGTTTGCTTACTGTTGGGTTCCAGCAGTGCAAATGAAGTTGGGAGCCTGGATTTTAAGTACTACGGAGTGAGCCGACATATTTTGTCAGAGAGGGTCTGAAAGGTAGCAATGTTTTTGACAGGGGCAGATGCAAACTAGGGGAGGCCTTACTCAATTTTAGCAAGGAGTGTGTGTTTTCCTGTAGCAGAACTTGCAGCATGTTAGAAAAACTGAGATATTTTGTTGGCCTAGAAGAGTAGACTGTTCATCCTGGCTTTCAACGTGTCTGTCTCTTCATGGAAGTTTAGCAACTGGGCTAGCCAAATGTTTAGCCATGAATCTCTAACAGTGTTCAAACCAACACACGTTTAATTTGTAAAATGTGTTTTGCATTATACTGCCATTTAGAATTATACAATAAGTAATGTTCTATAAAAGTAATTAAAGCTACTTCACTGTGGTGCCAATAAGCTACATAGCAATTTCTCTACAAAATCAGTGTTACCAGGCAACAGTGGTCCCTGTATATGAAAAGGCTGCAGGTTCTGCCCCCATCCTATAAATTTTCAGCAAATAAGACGTGAATAACATGAGGACTTGAAGTTAAATTGCCAGGATTTTTTAAATTACCTTTCCCCAAAAAGAAACACACTCACATGCACAACACCCTGCAAAATGCATTTTCTGGGCAACATATGTTTTCTATACAGCAAAATAAGTCCATAAATGTCAGCCTTAAGATACAAAATGAACTTAGTGAACCAGAAATGCTGAAAAAAGGCATTTAACAAAATACACAATAAAACAGAACCATGGACCAATAATTCAATGCTTTTACAAATTCTAGTGCATCTCATTATACAAAATAAATACATTATTTTTGAAAATGTATGCCATGTCATACATGACTTATACTCGGATATTCAAGTGCTTTTAGAATAAATGTGCATCACTGCACTGTTACTTGGTTATGTTCAAAAGAGAAGAACAATAGGGCTCCTAATGTCACCACGAGGAACACGGAACCACAAGATGCACTTCAGGGTATATGGTATTTTATAAGTATCTCACAATTTGAATACTGCAAGCTCTGCAAAGTATGCTAGAAAAACAAAGGATTATTACAGTTCATAGGTTTTTACTAGGCTAATGATCACTAGGTTCCTTACAAGCCTAGCCAAGCACCCAAAAACATTTGGGTCCTGAGTATCATCAGCTACTGGGCATGCATGCTAATAAGGATGTAGCTTAAGATTTGTAGGGGGGAGCTATTAGTTAGGCTAATACTTATCTTACTGATGACCTTTGTCCATAAGGGACACAGGGGTCAGACTGGGGGTAAATTTATGATTTCCCATCCAATTGTCAAGGTTTCATTTGAATACTGACAGGGATAAACTCTGTTTTACATGGATAGGGAGCCTATTCCATAGTAAAGAGATAATTTGAAACACATATCTGTCTCTCCAGCACATTCTGTTTATGTCACAAGCAAAGTTCAGATCCCTGGATCTGTTGTTTCTGGTGTTGTTTATTTTGCATATCTGCAACAGAGCCATCATGGCTGGGTCTAATGAAGCCCTGTAAGACAGCCATAGACCCTTTCACAGCAGCCTGTATGAGACTAAATACAGAGAAAGAGCCTTTAGTTGATCAATGTAGGACAAGGTATTCATGCCCTAAATTCTCCCGGTAAGAAACCTTTGTGAGCATCCCAGCTCCTGCAAGTGTCTGGTTAGATACTTGCCAAAGGAGTGATTGTATTCAATGATAGCTCTGATAAGGGCCAAGCAGATTATACTATAACTTCCTTCAACCTGGATACCAAACCCTTACATATAACTTGAGTGACATAGAATGATTTTCTTGCTATCTTAGCTACATGTTGGTCAAAGGCCAGACTGCTGTCTACATATGTTCCCAGATCCCTTACTGCCTGGTTGAATCTTAAGGATGTTTTATAAATGTTATAATTAACTTGGGGTGTTTTCCAAAGGGAATTGTAATGTATTTTTTGGCACTGAGTTTTAGACCATAACTTTGCCACAAGTCATTTGTCTGTGTTAAACCATCTTGCAAAATGTTGGTGTCTTGGTGGGAATCTATAATAGCTCCCAATTTACAGTCATCTACAAACTTGGTGAGCCAGAGGCCTTGAACATTAGCCTTGACTCCCAAGAAGTAGTTGCCAAACAGGACTAAGCCCAGCATGGGCCCTGGGTTACCCCTCTAGTGACCAGTGTTTTGGTGGAGGTGGTCTGACTGATCCTGACTTCTTGGGTCCTGTTTGTGAGCCATCCAGCCATCCAGCAAGTTATGCAAGGATTTATGCCTAACTCAGGCAACTTATCAAAAATGCCTGAGTGGGGGTATTGTATCGAATGTGTTAGTTAAGTCAAGATACACTGTATGTACAGTTTTACCCTCGTCCATTGCCTTTGTGACCCCCCTCAAAGAAATCTACCAGGTTAAATAGGCATGACCTTTTTTTGACAAAGCCAAATTGGGATAGGTCCAGTGTCTGTAGGTTGCCAATGTCCTCATTTATCATTTCCATAATAATTCATTCTATGAACTTGCTTATTAGGCTTGTTAGATTGATGAGTTCATAGTTTCCTAGGTCTTTTCATTATCCACCATTGTGAAGGGGAATGACTCTTGTGGTCCTCCATTCACCTGGAACATAGGCTGTTTCAAGGCAGTAGCTGATGAGTGCCTCAAATGGTCCTGATAGGTCATGTTTTAGACTGTTCAGGAGGCAAATTGGGATGATGTTTGAACCATGGAGGCAGTGTTCTTTGTTTTAGCAAGTGTTGCCAGTACCTGGACCCTGCTAAAAGTTGGAGGTAGTATGTCGTAGGAGATTTTACCTAGGGGAGCTGAAAGGAGTGGGGGTGAAGTTTGAGCTGAATTTATCATCCGGTAGATTTGCTATGTTGCCCTGACAGGTGAAGGTGGTACCATTCCCCATCAGTTCAGCACACTGTTATTTGTTACCTTTGAGGTTCCAGACATAGCTGAAGAAGGCTGTGTGAGTGCCCTTGATCTACAAGGCTAATTTGACCTTGCAGTTGGCCTTGTTGGACTTAATTAGACCTCTTAGTGTTTTGTTTAGTTGTATAAGACAGCACGTGTCTTTAAAGAACTTGGTCTTCCCAATTTTGGCTATGAGTTTTCTTCTTTTATTATATTCCTTGCTTAGGTAAGGATTCCACCAGTGAGTTTGTTTTTAGTATTTGTTTTAGGTTTACTTCTGGTAGGTACAGCAGCCTTTATGCAGCCATTCACATGTTTGCATAGGGACTCTGTAAATAATTCTGCATAGGTAGCTGTGGTATCAGGGTTAGGTAAAGCCTTGAATTTTGATAGACTGTCACTTAATTACATGTAGTTTGCCTTAGAATAATTTCTGTTACTGGTTTAGCTGGGTTTTCTGAGTTGATTTTTACTACAAAGAAGACAGCTTTGTAATCTGACCTCACTAGTGAGGACATGACATTGGGGGGGGGGGGGGGTTGCAATGCTCTCCTATTTTTGTGAGTAGCAGATCCAGTAAGTTTAATCCTCTGGTTGGACCAGGTACTATCTGTTCCAGTGTGTTTGTGTTAATAAGGTCCAGGATATGTTGCATGAGGATATGTAAGTTTCCCAGTCTATAGAGGGATATTTAAAGTCACTCCAGGAGTATGGTGCTTGTTTGGATAGTGAGCACTTTTAGTAGGTTTATGTAAGAGTCATGACACTCTAGTGGCATAGATGGTGACTTGTAGCTATCCATGATATGGTGAGGGACTTTCTCTATGGTGACTTGCACATGGATGAGCTCCATGGTATCATCATGTTTAACCAACCTAGAGGTATCAAGGCACCTCCACCTTTGGCCCCAGTCTGTGCTGTTGTTAGTCTAAACATGTGGACGGCTATGTAGCCTTGCACTGCTGGAGTACTTTCTATGTCTTTAAACCAAGTCTTAGTCACTGCACAGATGTCTACCTCCTCCATGGTGAGAAGGGCTTGAAGGGTGTTGAGTTTTTTGTTTAGGTTCTTATCATGGAGCAGTAACAACTTAAGGCTGCTTGGAGACTTCTTCACTTTATTGGTTGTCTTTTTACCATTGCCAAAAATATCACTAAGAGGGTGGATAAAGTTTTAACCAATAGGTGAAAGCCAAGAAGGGATAGGCACAGCCCATCCTTAGCAAAGCACCATGGTCTGTTGATCATGTCCTCCCATGCTGAGACATATTGGATCTCCCTGGAGTGACACCAGAAATTAAGTCAGTTATTAAAACCAATCATTTTATGTTCATACAACAGCATCATCCTTCTTAAAGCTAGATTACTGTTCAGTGCAAGGCTCATACCTATCTGTAACACATATTCCAAGAGATCCACTATCTTTATTTTCATATAGTTTAGTGAAGTACATCTCAGGCCATTTACACCCATAATGACTATGACAGGGTCATATTGGTATCTGGGGTGCAGTGACCTGAGTGCATGCGTGATATTGCGGATCTTAATTCCAGACAGGCAACTAACCATTATCTTCTCCTTGTCTAACCTGATGACTGCTGCATCTGTGTGTGTCACACAATGGAGTCTCCAATGACACAAGTATTACGTAACGTATATGTTTGCCTTATGGGCTTAACTCTTGGGGTTCATTGAGTGCAGGCTGATGTGAGATGTTTGTTGTTGTCATTGTTAGGTGTTTTAATGATTGCTGAAGATCAGTGTTGCCTTTAGATGGCTTTGGACGTGTTTGACATTTGGGAAGTTTGCTTTTAAGTGCTTCAGTATAAAACAATCTGTGTGTGTGAGGGATATAGTATGGGTATTCCTGACAATCTCATTTGTATGTGAGATTTTTGCCTCCAAGGAATTTCACATCCTGTGTTATTTTCTTTATGACTAATTAGTTATCTGAGAACATGAGATACAATTGCTACATTGCCTTAATATGCCCAAAAATCCCAAGCTGGTACAGAGAGATTTGGAAATTGTCTGTTTGTATCAAATTTGATTAAAAACATAACTAAACTAAGAAGAAAAACTATCATAGTATACCCCTTAACACTACTAAAATTTCATCAAGTAAATTTATATAACAAAAAAATATCATTTATTGATCAAGTAAATAAACTTAAACAAAAAAATGATTATAATTTGCCATCTCCACTAATAATGCTTGTTCCTTAAACCTACAGTACAGTATTTTCTGTATTACACACCAGATCCCCAGGTAGATATGAGTTCCAGATGGGATCCTTTGTATACAGAATGGGACATTATAGCTTAAGAGACTCAGGAGTTGTATGCAGCTCATTACAGATTTCTGAATATCAGGCACCATAAGCATGAACTTTTGCTTTCATTGCATCACTACCATGCTATTTTACAGAGTTGTATGTCATGGGAAATTTCACTGTCACCCCCTCATTAGAGCAACTGTGCTCCATTAACATTGGCAGTGAGTTAAATTCATTGTTTTTGCATATCTTGGGCTATGCTGGCAGGTAAGTACAAATGAAACATGGTCGATAGGTATTTTGGCTAAATTAAATATAAAAAAGTAAATGAAATCAACTGTATAGCCAACAAAGTTTTAAGAGCTACAAAATGAATTAATGGGTCAATTGTCTACTTCTTCAATGAATCTTGTACTGTGACTTATATATATATATATATATATATATATATATAGAGAGAGAGAGAGAGAGAGAGGACTGGAAACATACCATCACCTAGCTTCTTTACAAAAGTAAATGTAGCAATGCAAATGTCAAGTTAATGCCTCATCCGCTAAGCTGATGGAAAAGAATGCCTTGAGGATGTCAGTAGAGGAATTAATGTGACACAAGGTAGTTATCAATCAGAACGAAATGATCAACTGTTTCCTGTAATGCAATGTTTTACAGTTATGCAATCTGCAGTGTAAATCATGGACTATAGATCAGTGTTGTTTTTATATATATATTTGAGCATATTTTATTCAATTAATCATCACAAGTTAATAAATAAAATTCAGAAATAGGACTACCATGAAAGCATAATTACAGGCTAACAACACTGTTAAAGGAAAATAAATGATACCTTGAATTTAGTAATAACACATGTGCAAGGGGCAATCTAAGGTAGGGTGTACTGCAGGGTAACAGTTTTAAATTATGAGACTTGCAAGCAGAAGTCCCAGAATTGTGAGAACAGATGTGAGAAAATAGGTACTTGCATAAATTAAGTCCTAGATCACTGTGACTCTTTTTTTCTGTGGTATGTTGATCCTGGAATTATTATATACAAGTGGAAAGGGTATGGAAGGTGCAGTCCCCCACACTAGGGGTGAAAGGGAGTTTGCCCCACCACAAAAAAAAAAAATTAAAACATTTAAAAAAAATTCAAAGAAGGCAGCATTTGTTGGTATTTGCTGTTTTCCTTTAGTCTTATTTTTGCTTCTTTATAATTTTAAGCCTAGCAACTACAGATCTTTGAATCATAATAGTGAGTCATACCGCAGGGCTCTGTTCTTAGTTTTTATCTATTCCATCTTTATATTATGGCCCTACCTGTATATAAATCTAAACTTCATGTTGATGGGAGAGATAATCACAGGCGGTGGGGATAAGGAAGACCTGGAGGAAAATCTAAACTTGCTTATTAACTAGGCTGTCAATAATGATGCGTTAATGTAAATAAAAACAAGGTAATGTGCTTCAGCAGGTTACATTACAGTATTCCTTATAACATCTATAATAATCTCATGGAAGTTTAGGATTTTGATGACCTTGCAGTAATCATGAGTATATCCTTGTCCTTTGAGTTACATGCTGATGAGCTTTGTCAAAACAGACATAAAACCATTGGCTGTATACTATGACTTTGTTTTCTTCATGAGACTAGAAATAATCCTTAGCTACTTCTGCAGCCTGATTAGAACAGAACATCATAATACGATGGTATACCTTGGTCACCCAAGAAAAAGATCAAATAATATGCAATGTGAAACATCTGCATATGCTAATAGGAAGAAAACTCCGATGTTAAGTCACAATGCTGGCAGCAGTGGCATATTTTCCACATGGTGTGTATATGGACTTTGGGCAAGGATAGTAGTTTGCTGTGCCATGTTAGATGATAGCCGCGGTACTCAACAGAGCTCATGCAGATGTGGCAATCCGCATATGTTAGGCACACCATAGACAGACTTGTTGCTCAGTTACATGTTTCCACTATGACCTAGAAAATCTGATGTTTTATCAATCATATATCAGCTTATTTTCTGTTACACTGGCCCACCACACCAACGCTACATCCATGAGTCCCACAAAGTGTCTTCAACCTTGTTGCTGTTATGAACACTGAAACCTCAAGGTTGTGTTATTTGGTTAGTGAGTCTTACTTTCTGTTGAAATCATTATTGCACTTTTTAAAGACTTTGCCAGAATAAACCTCATTTCCAACATGAAAGATCTTATGAACCTTCTACAGATATGTGTGTGGCTCTGGGCCTCCACAATATGTAATGAATAAGGTAGCTTCTTTTGCCAGCTGTATTCCATTCATTTAATTTATTACAGTACCACAACTTCCAGGTAACTCATTTACAATTCAGTAGCTCACTACACTAACCTTCATCATTGATTTGCAAATAAATATACCCATGCATTGATATTTATCCTCTTGTATGATCTTTCCATCACAAAACACTCTACAAATCAACATTACACTTGCTTTAGCCTCCCATGAACATTTCAGAATCGTTACTGGACTCATCATTTAATATTCCTTGACCCAAATCAGTTGGGGTTCAAGAAAGGTAAATCCTGTTGGCCTAGCCTGTCTACCTTCTTTGAAAAAGCCACAGAGGTCTTGGAGAAGGACTGGTTAGTATACATACACACATCTTAGCTCAACCTAGCCATTCTTGATTCAGGTATCACAGACACACTTATCAAACTAAATGTAAACTGTCATATTGTCCAACAGATAAAAACTGGCTCATGACAAACTGCTTCATAGACAAGACCCAACAAATTAAGACTTGGGGCACACCACTGTTGATGACCAAAGACTTGTAACCGGTGGTGTCCCCAAAGGCTTAGTGCTGGGGCAAATCCTGTTTGCTATTTACTTCTCTAATGACAAAGCTGACATCAAAGGCATTTGGCTGACTAAGTTTGCCAGTGACTATAAACATGGAACCATCATCAATTCCTGCGATCCGTCCAAGTCAAAGGATGTTATTGCACCTCTACTCCTCCTTTATTAGTTCCATAATTGAAGGCAGTGCTTGCTTCAGCATGTTCCTGTCCAGACATATGATCCAAATTAAAAGACAACAATGTTTATTCACAAAGAAAAATCAAGGTCCTGAGTTCCGGGGGGGGGGGGGGGGGCTAATGGTTAAGGTGTTTGCCTTACAAACACAAGGTGCAGGATTTGAGTCTCACAAGGGATAATTGGCTAGGCTTAAAATGGCTTGCAAGGGCAGTTAGCTTAGTACTAATCTATAAACCTATGAACCTATTACCTTTGCATAATGCCTTACAGCTCCCTGACTTTTCCTGCTCTCATACTGACTAATTATGATGACCTCTGCCTGGACTACAAGGTCTTAAATAACCCTGTCCTGAACAACCTTCTTCATATTCTGAAAACCGGTAACACAATGAAAACCCATACAAAATACCTTAACCTCCACTGTAACATGAACCAAACATACTGGCTTGATAAATACTTCAGTAAAAGTATTCCTCAGCTGTGGAATAGACTTCCCCTTCATAATAAACAAAGTAGTTCTCTCACCCTCTTCATACACAACCTAGATGCCTTTGTGGGTAATCACAAATATATCCGTGGCATGCCCCCATAAACCCTCAAAAAATCGGAAGAAATAGTAGGAACTTTAGCACCTAGGCTACATATAATCCACCTGACAAATTGCCTAATAATGACGTATGAATCCACGAACCAATCCAAGAAACTTTGTGCTAGCATATGCATCATTCTCAGATGGTGATATTCAAAATTATATGGGACAGTCTCTAGATCAAAGAAAGCCTCCTTAATAAAATATGTTTATAAAATGCTGAATAGATAAATTATTAATAACATTTGATATTTTAATACACCCTAGGAACTCAAAGGCCTGGAACTTTTCATTACCATAACCATATACTTTGTGTATTGTGGCTTGTCTTTTGCTATAATCAGCAGCTCTGATTTAAAAATGTTTTGACAACTACATTCATCCTGCTCAGAAATATGAAGCTTAACCACAGTTCAAGTTAATAAAAGCAGATAATATATAAAAACAAGTTGTAAAATGGTTCTTGGAATATGCATACACTTTCATTCATCTTATGCTGGTCCAAGAATTTGATCTCTAGCAGTGTAAATACACATATTCTTGGTTATCCCTCTTATAGATAACCATCGTTCCAAGAATTAACAAAATAATTCCATAGTCCAAAAACATAGAAAATGCTTTTGGGTATGTTTATCCAGAATAAATTATTCTGATACGTACTGGACAACACACAATAAACTCAGAACTATCATGGCAAAGTGTTTACTGCATCACATTCAGATTGCAGTATAAAAAGTTATGTTCAAAGGATGGCATCATTTCTTTATTTATGTTATGCTAACTGTGATGTCCAGCTAGGCAGATCCCATCTTCAGTGAAAGCCAGGAAGAAAAGCTCCATAATGAAGTTTGCATACAAGCACA
Source organism: Protopterus annectens (assembly GCF_019279795.1). Lineage (NCBI taxonomy): Eukaryota > Metazoa > Chordata > Ceratodontiformes > Protopteridae > Protopterus > Protopterus annectens. The sequence goes on along the minus strand of NC_056739.1, from coordinate 1,325,462,481 downwards.
GCAGCTTTAGTAATGTAATTAAATGTGTAGTTTACATTGGAGTATCTACATCTGGTGATGTGCTAACAGGCTGTGATACAGTAAAAATATGAAAGTACAAAATGTGTAGGTGCTTACTGTATTTATCTCTCTGTACATAATCAATCTATCCCTACCTATAAATGTTCTTAGTGAAACTGGTGATAATTTATGCTGTCAAATGGCTGTCTTGTGGTCAGGCAGTGAAACAGCTGTTACAAGCAATCAATGCTACATTACAAACGAATGGCAGTGATAAGTACACAAACAAAGAAATAATTATAGTAATAGCAGCCCAGAATAATTTAGATGGATATAAAGTAAGTTACCCTACATGACCGACAAGCAAACTGTTAGTAGTACAGACAATACTTTATTAAAAGGTATAAAGACAGCAGACTCGATTAGATATACCACAACACAGTAGTAACTGAAGAGTCACTGCTAGATTTTTGTCTTGAAACAATAAGATAAGCAGTAAAACTAAATGACTTCATACAAAAGTAATACTGAGAAATCAAAAGAATAACAACTGTATTTATTTAAGCCTTGTTTACTGGGTTATCTCACTAGGCCAATAGCCTCATTTCATCAGAGAACCCTGGTGATATTCATATTGTGTACATGAAATCTGATAATGACACCAGGGAATTGCTTCTATACGTTTTGGTAAGTGCTGTGGAATCTTTTACATCCCTCTGATCCTTGAGGGCCTTGTTTTAGCATCCCATCTGAAGGGTGGATCTTTTTCATCAAGCTTACAACAGTAGCATAAAGGGATAAAGCTCTGAATATGGCCCAGGTGACTTGAGTTTAATTATTGTCTCAGGTGCTTCATGGTACAGACAGGGAGAAATGGAATCCTTATCCTGGGAAGGAATTGTGCCTGTGCAGTTGCAAATGCACACAGTCTGATTTCCTCAGTGGAGACCAGGGAAACCACAACACAGTGTCTCGTGTGAGTGGGCAAGGACATCTTGCTAATGTCAACTGCTTGTGGAAGTGAGGGGCAGTGCGGTGCAGTGCAGTGTTGACCCCCATTGTATTCCCCTTTGGGTTTTCATAAAGTGTGTGCAACAGAGACTGATCAAAAGAGGATTGATGGCTTGCAGACAGCAAAAACAAAAATGGAACAAACAAAGTCTTTGATCAGGAGAAAAAAAAAACCACAAAGTGTGACACATTAAATTAGAAAGAAAATAGTATAACTGGTCGTGCCAGAACAACTGCTGTAATTTGATGTTTGATATCCATGATATATGGAAACAATAATACAGACTTACAGTAAAGCATCCATTTTGGATTTTATTTTACTGGAGTAGAAATAATTTCCACTGGTGAATGTAGGAGTTATAGTAGCTGCCTGTTTGCACTGAACAGATACATAGATTAATAACTAAGTGAGATTCTATGATCCAACTATAAGTGCAACCACTGCTTCAGAGCAATTCTAAATATAAGAAATGCTGTGGATGCTCTGACAAACTCAAGATGGCTGTTCAATATCTTGGAAGGATAATATAAGAAAGCAGTAATATCAAACTGACTGTTTTTGTGAGGTACAAGGAATCAGAGCTCTTTATATCTTAACTTTTTACTGAAAACATGCCAGTATGGTATTTAACTCTGTCCAATTGGACTGTGCCATAGGCTCATTGTGATGCCTTCATCAATCTCAGTGGGTTGCATTTCTGACTGCTGAGATCCATTTTTTAAAGGTCACCAGTCTGTGAAGGGAATATGCAGACAGGCTGGTTAAATAGTCGCACAGCAGTTTATGGATATGTATGACACTCATCAGAGACAATCCAGGTGTTTCAAAAAATAGTTTCTATAGTTTGAAAGCTACTGATTAAATGTTTAAATTACACTCTCAGCAAGGCTGGCACACTTTAATTTGTAGTCAAGAGATGTGTGCAGCAACTGCTGTAGTGTATAAGCTGTGACTACCAACATTGCATCCAGAGATTGCTACCAAATGCAGAAAACAATAACAGAAAATATAAATTCTTACAATTCTTCATGGTGCATTTCTACAGATAAGCAAACTGCATCATCCCATCTGACGACCAACAACAGCTTACAAAAATAACTGAAGAACCATGTTCAGATGTTTTTCTTAAGGCCAGGCCAAAGTAGCCTACAGATAATCAAAGAATGATTAGTATTTATGATCTATCTATCTATCTATCTATCTATCTATCTATCTATCTATCTATCTATCTATCTATTTTTCATTTGCCAAGTAGGAATGTCCTACTAGGAGGTTTTATTTGAATGCAAATTACATTAAATCCAATTAGTACAATTTGGTACAACAGAAATATAATAATAATAATAATGATAGCAATAAAATAATATTAACAAAATAGTATATATTTTTAAATTACAATGAAAAAATCAATAGTTGTAACATTAACAGATATGTAGTATATTAAGCATAGGGGATGGTATAATAGATAAAAAATAGTCATATTAAACAATTAAATGTTGATAGCCAATGGTTGCAAAGTTCTGCCCACTAATACATTATGGTGTACACTGGGCTAATAATAATAATAATAATAATAATAATAATAATAATAATAATAACAAAGAACGTATGCTGTTTTTGCAATATATGAAGCACTGAGAAGAGTATTAAGATAAGTACTTTCCTGTCTGATAATGCACTTCAGATCAAAGTTCATAGGTGTTTACTAAGCTAATGACCACAAGGACCTTTTTAAGCCAAGCCATGCATCCCAAATCTCTGACAAGTTCTGATTCCCTTGATAAGTGTAAGCAGGGGTCTGGGAGAGGAACCATTTACAGGTTATCTGTGTCCATTAGAGACATAGGTGCCAAACCAGGGATGAATTTCCCATCCAATTGTCCAAGTTCCACTTGAACTGGGTTAGGGAGGAACATTGCTTCACATGGATGGGAAGCCTGTTTCATAGATGGGGTAGTCTCTGGGATACATACCTATCTCTCCAGCAGGTCCTATTTGTATTACATGGAAGGGTTAATTCTTTAGAATGGGTAATTATGGTGCTGTTTGTTTTGTGGATATGCAGGATGTCCATCAGAGTAGGGTCTGATAACACCCTGTATGCCAGGCAAAGATCTCCCCTCAAAAGCCTGTAGGAGACAGAATACAGGGATAGGGTCTTGAGGTGATCTGCAGAGGACATTTTACTTACTCCCTGTAGTCTTTTAGTGGGAAATCTTTGTGGATGTTCCAATTGTTGGATATGCCTGTTTAGGTACATACCAAAAGGGACATTGTACTCAATGATAGTTCTGATGAATGCCAAATACAGTGGAACAATGACTTCCTTAGACTTAGATGCCCTAACTTTGTTTATATGTTGTGCAACACAGAATGATTTCCTCACTACTGTAGACACATGATGGTAACACAATACGTCACTCTCAGTTATTCCCAAACTTTGACCATATTGGTGAAGTTAAGCAAAGCGATATTTTCCAGGATGTATGGGGGCAGGGCAACAGAAAATATCTAGAGGAGAGTAGGAATGTTCCTAGTAAAGAATATTATTTTGGAAAACTTTATATTCTTACAGTGAATAGAAGGATAAGGCTCTCCTGGTCTTTGACGAACTTGCCACCTATATTCCTAATGTAAAGGGAAGGATAAGTTCCTCCTGGGCTTTGAATGACTTGCCTCAGATTTATGCCATTATTTATTCTACTTGTTGTGCCTAATAATTTTAAGAATAGCACCTTTGCATGTCTATACGATCTGCCTTATAGAGATTTCTGCACAGCTTATGTGCTCTTTAAATTTGAAATGCAGCCCAGAAACCAATGGCTAGCAAGAATCAGGACCAGTAGTAATAGAGAATTGTGTGTCTGCTCTATGCAGAAGGTTGAAGATCTACAACATAAAATGGCCAAATGTCTGATTTTTATAAAAGTTTTAACAGAAAATTTATACAGTGATTTGTTTTGCCTGACTTTTGAATCAGTACTGTTATTTATAAGGAAATGGTTTGTGTTACTGTTTTTAATTAAAGAGGCATGAATAGGATTGCCGCCATTTTTAACATTATGCAAAAACGAAGAAATAAGTTTTAGATATGATCATGTAATGACTATTCTGAAAATGTTGTTTGATGAATGGCAGAGTGGTAATTTTTCTGCATGTTGAATTTTGAGTGGTGCTTGACTGAGGCAACTGGTGTTGAAGAATCTTAATAAATTTTAATTAACTGACTAACAAAAACGACTTTTCCTCCCCAGAGATTACCCTTCCTTTCCATCAACCTTTCATACCTTGTGATTACCATTTTGTATTTACTTCTGTTTGGTGTCTCTCCCTATTTTCGTATCTACCCTATTTTCTTCACATTTAAATGCTGAATAGGGTTGCCACTATGCTATGTACATTGATATTTCGCACCAGGTAAGTGCTAGTTGCAGCTACACATTGCTACACTGTGAGTTTTGTATGCATTGACTAGGCTGCACTGGCTTGCCATAGTTATGACATCCATTGTATCAACCCCATGTGCATCTATTGTGCTGCTCTATGTACCCCATTACCCCAGAGCCTTGCTTTCTGTATGCAGTCCTTTGCTTGGTGTGTGGGTGCTATCCAGTGCCTAATACATATCAGACTAGCTCTGTGGCCTTTTATACAGTGTCCTTCTAAAATATTAATGATGTGTGCCTGCATGGCATTGGTTACGGATGTCAGCCATAATAATAATAAGAAAACTGTAACCATAATAAGAGGACTTATCACTGCTAGTACACCGCCATATTCATAATTAGGTTCATAGGTTCATAGGTTTATACTAGGCTATCTGCCCGAGGGCATTTACAAGCCTAGCCCATAGTTTTGTGGCTTACGCCACCCCTTTAGTATGGGGAACTATACCCATTATTTTGCTGTGCCGCTGTCGAGCAGTGACACTGAGGTAATCCCTGGGGTATATCTGCGATCTCCCATCCATTGGTCAAGATTTCTCTTGAACAAGGCCAGCGAGGTGCTCTGCCTCACATATACCAGGATTTTGTTCCACAGCATAGGGAGTCTTTGGGTGATGAATCTATCCCTCCAGCACGTCCTATTAATAGCTGTGTCGAGGTTTAAGTCTATCATGTATGGTTGTGTACAGTAGCTGTGCATTCTGTGTATAGGTCTGTAGAATGATTCATAAACACGGCTCATGCTAAGGAAAAGAAAACACACTGTTTCTATGAATATTGCATTAGTATAGTATCAGTGTCAGAGGACAGTTGTACATGATATCTACAGCTATCAATCAAGCCTGCAGAATTGTTGTGCTTACCTTGAAGTTCAAATCAAGATGAAACTGCTGTAAAGACCCAGTGACTTCTGCTCTTAAACAATGAGCTCTGGCATGTTGATTGCCACATCATTGTCCCATATTTGATCAATGTTGCAGGTTTTATTTGCTTCTGAGGGCTCCACAAAAGATGCATGTCAGGGCACTACATTGAATTTAGGATCCTCATTCCCCTGCAGTATCTTTCCAGGGGCAAGATGTCCATTTAGGCTGTGTATGGTATAACTGTTTATTACTCTAATAGAATATTCATCTTTCCTTTACAGTGCTTAATCTATGCCATGTAAACTTCTGTGCTCCCTACTTTACAGTCATGACTGGAACAATTAATGATTTTTTTCAGGATCCTTTGCCATGATTGCAGTATAGGGGTCATTTTTACTGAGCGGCTGCTTCAGGTGCTTCCACAGGTGGGAGCTTGCTGATATAACAGTATTGGAGGCATGACAGTATATGATTGCACTATGGTTCCTGCCTGCCTTGTACACTACATCAAAACATTATTCACACCTCTTCATTATCAAAATTGTTGTGGGCACTGATATCTCATGCACAGTTGATGTCGCTGTTCGGATATTGTGAGCCAAGCGCAACATCACCAATACTGTGGCATCATATTCACCATTTGTGTTTGTTTATGGTATGTTGTACATACATAAATAATGACTAACCCCAAATGTATACTACTCAGTTCAAATGACTGTGAATCACATATCTTGTCGTAGAAATCCATTTATATCAGCTATGAATCTGGACTCTTGCCACCACACAGTCGTGTATGTCTCAGCTTTGTTGCACACAATTCTTTTTATGCATCATGCTGTGCAGTGGTACATGGTGTGGACGGCATACCATCCCAGAGCAATTATGCACCTTGTTTTGAATATCAGTTAGATTTTTTTAGCATAGTCTTTAGGGAAAATATTTATATTTTGAATGATTCTTTCTAGATACCCTTTATAGTTTAATAACATTGTGCCAAATGCTGGTCATCTTTTAATTGTCCTCCACACCAATAACACAAATCTTTTAATAGTTGCCAGTACTCTGCCCCCAGTGTACAGCAAAACAAAATAATCTATTAATACTGCATGTATTTTGCTCTATTTTTTCTTCCATGTTCCTGACTATCTAATGACGCCCTTGACTCTTCTCGTTCACCAGGTCTGCCTTCTCTTCCTGATTCCCCTGGACTAACAACGCATGAAGTTTGGGGATGGCAAGGAGATCAAGGTGTCTGAGCTGCTGGAGTATTTTCTATTTTAGTGTGTGTGTGTGTGTGTGTGTGTGTGTGTGTGTGTGTGTGTGTGTGAGTGTGTGTAACAATGTCATTTTTTTTTCAAAATACTGCTTCCTTTCTGCTAAAAACACAGGTGTTGTATTTTTTTTACATTTCAAATCTTTACTGAAAAAGAAATAAATTCAGGTTTTGCATCTCAAACTAAAGCTGTTTTTTTTTTTTTGTTGCTTTTCACATTTCATATTGTTTCTGTACTTTTACCAAAAACAGTTAAAGGTTGTGTACATCTTTCTATACCCTAAGAAATGTCAGGTTGCTGTAGATAATGGCATTCTCACATCATAGTCCTGAGATTTGGCAGTTCTGCTATGGAGTGGAGTGGAGATGACCAGTAGCAGAAAATCACAACAAGCCCACTGGAAAAAGGATCCTGGTTGTCGACATAACTTACATTTGACATCTCCCCCAGCCTACAAAATTATTGGTCAATAGCAGGAACAGGAGGACAGCAAATGATTAGAAGTAGAAACCTGAAATTATATATCAACCAGCATGATGCATTTGCTTCTATACATAAATGGAAAGCAATAAACCTGTCATGCTAGTCGGCACATTTAAAACATAGACCTTGAAGGAGAAAATTTAATGAAAGTTAAGCAATTTCTTTCCAAATATTCACACCAACCCCGGGATTCAATAAAGCCTACACTAAGTGTACACTGTTCTGCGTGAAAAGACAACACAGACATAATTCACACCTTCTTCCTCCTAATTTTAGTTTTCCTACTGATATTTTTGCAGCTGTAAATATTGACAGGGATTCATAAAGGTTACCACAAACTGTAGATTACATGTACACTTAGTGTAATCTTTCTGAGTAACTAGAAAGCACAAAAAATGTGGTAGGGATGTTCTTGAATATGTATCATGCACAGTTAGTGTAGGCATTATTGAATCTGGCCCAGACTTTATCAGGACTTGATTCATGTTACAAAGTCCACATCTATTAAAACAAGGTAAATGTCACATGACAAATCACATGACATACTCTTAAATACATATTTCTAAATAACAAAAAATCCAACGAAACAAAGAACCATAAAAACATAATATTAACATGTTTAAAAATATATATGAATGTATATCAAACAGTATTTAATGCAAACCCCTTGATTTTAAAATACATTTGATATTGATATGCTCATTTAAACCTGGAGTTCTATCTGCAGGCAGCAAAAATTACCAGTGGACTTCTTTTATTTTAATAAAATTATTGAAATCACCACCGTTTTTGTCCAAGTATAGTTAATCCACAACTTTAAATATGTATTTCTTAAAATTTTCTTAAGTCAAAACATGGGCAGTATTGTGTCTTTTTTAATGGTCAAAAGATGTTCACGTATCTACTGTAAGAGCTGCTGTGTGGACTTACCAACATAGAATCTCTCATAGCTGAAACATCTTGCCACGTACACCTCAGGACTGCATGACAGTGGTGTTAGCAAGTTGTACTGTAAAAGGTTTCATACTCTGAAAAAATAAAACGTTTTATACTCTTTTATAAACCTTTTGGCTGACTTCTTGTTTTCATGTTCAAGCTTGAGCACACTGTGATCTAGCTCCAGAATCTATAAATATCTCTAAATTGGTGCAACCTCAGAGATAGTATATATATATATATATATATATATATATATATATATATATATATATACAGTTTGAGGGTGTAGAGTCAGAGCCACAATACTGGGGATTGCATGGGAATAGCCACCTTAAAAAAAACTCTGTAATACTGCATTTTATAGCATCTGCTTTCATGTACAGTACAATATATTATTACTCTATTTTTGTTTTACTTGGATCGCTTGTCTGTGTACTTAATAAAGGATTTTCAACTGGAAACAGACTTGGATTTGCCTGGATTACTTTCGAATACTTAGTAATTCTGTACAATTATATATTTTTTATTATTATTTTTTTTTTTTTACTTAAGACGAGTTTGTTTGCTACTTCTACTACTTTTGTCTGATCTGATTAATATACAGTGATTAACTAGAGATATATGGACTGAAAATCTTCCACACTGAGAAGTTTCTTACACTGTTTTGTTTTTGGACCCACTACACTTGTTTTAGTGGGTTGTTTTGAGACTTCGGGGATACCACGGAGATTACTTGTTTTTTTTCATGTACAGTATATTCTGATACAAGCAGTCAACAACAAACATGAGACTTAAGCAAATGCCATCATTAACGATTATGTAATAGATCAAGATAATATATACAAGTAAAGCAATTGGACGGTTTAGGAGTAAAGTTCCACATAAGGAATAAACAAGGTATTGTTCCTGAAAAAATATTGAACCTGTGAGCTGACTAGTTTATCAGTTTTGATTGGCTCATTTATTCATCAGGGAAATAGAAGTTAAGGCTTTGTAGGAAAAAAAAGTGAAACATCAGAGATGCACATCAGGAAATGACTTTTTCTGAGGCTGCGAAACTGGCAATGTGTGCAGGCAAGGGGCATTACATCAACTTTATCACCGCTAAATGATCAATGACATTGAGCAATGTATTTATCTGAGCAAAAAAAGATGAAAGACATTAGTGGCCGTTATTTCTTTCACTCGGGTCACAGATACCACAAATGTAGGTAGTATGAAAGTGGCTACTTTGAGTGATGACTGGCAGGTTATGTGTAAAGGCAAGGGACATTAGATTTATTTGATCACTGCTAAATGATCATTGAGAGGTTTATCAGGAAACAGCAGTATATGTTTCTGACATCTACAAGTTAAAATATCTAATTATTGTTATTATTCCTTTTACTTTGAGCACAGTCACATATCAGAAGTGTGAACAATCAAAAAGTGTCTAACTTTGGGATATGTGAAGACAAGCTGAGAGTGGAACTGACAAATGCTACCTATTTATCTACCTATCTACCTATATATATTTAATGTGTTTGTTGACTGGGTAGACGGGTGGTCCTGTAACCCACTTCAACCATGAGCCGGGTACAGAAGCACAGTGAATTAGAAAGTTAATAAGATTTGCCACACATACAAAGTACAATATTTACAGAAATCATTGCAGTATTCAACATTAAAATTATGAAGTTCACCATTACGGTAGCAGAAATTACATGATATCAATTTATTTATGACGGAATACAGTGATTAGCTTGTAGAGATGGTACAGAACTGCTTTCTCTTGCATGTCAGTACAACATCATTCTAGGCAAGGAGAACTAAACCAAGTATTACTGTAGTTATATATAGGTAGAGACTCAGTTGAATTAAGCAAGTAGGAAAAGGAGTGAAGGAATAGAAAAGTCTGCAAGTGTAGCGTTTTATATATACATATTTTGTGATTTTTTTTTTTTACATAATCTGATTCTTGTATTAGGCTTCAGCTAAATTAGACAAGTTGCTAGTTGAAATTTTATAGTAGAGGGAGCAGAAGGTATAGCCTTTATCAAAAAACAGGAACATTTATAGGAGCCCTATAGCTGTTCACAACATTTTGCACAGAAAGATTTATAATTTTTAAGTTGTCTAATTTCCTCAGGCAGCCTGTTCCAAGTGGCAGGAACAGTTTTGCTAAAGCTCCTTTCACTGACTGCCAGATTAAATGGAGACCCAACTAAACACATAACACCTTGACTTCTTAGGGAGTTTAGCTCCCAGGGAAGGGGAGTAATGTTTGTGTAGAATTTTGATGGTCAGATATGACAGGAGGAGTGTGGGCCTCACTAGGATGTGGAAGTAGCTAACTTCCTGTGATGTGATGCAATGATGCTCACTATGGGGTGCTAGATTAATACATTTACACGTGGTATTGATAGCAGTTTGGATGACATGGGTCTTCAGGGCAGAGTGGCGTGTAAGTATTTAAGGCCATATTCAAATCCTGGAATAAATACATTATTTTGTTAAGGCTCTCCTGGCTTCAGCAGTGAGATTTTTAATGATGGAGCAGGTAACTCTAGGTTGTCTAACTACTTTCTTATAGATGTTCTCAGATGAGTTTTAAGATAGAAAGTGGGATCTAATTAACCTTGAGGTATTTATATTCTTGTCTTAGGGTGATGTTACTAGGGGTGATAATTTTTTGTGAGCTTGTGCAAATGAGTTAATTTTTTGATGCAAAAGCCATGATGGCTGTTTTAATGTCATCAGTTGTTAGAAGGTTTCCTGTTGGCTAAAGTGATGGAGCAGTAAATTCTTTCTGCAGAGGTTATTTATAGTTCAGAGATATTGGGTCCAGTTTTATGTAGTACGATACCCTCTGCATAGAGGGCGATGCCTGAATATGGAATGACTATACTGATGTCAGAAATAGATACAGAGGATAGTACTTGGCCAAGGACTGAACTTTAAGTGACTCCTGCCCTAAAGTATCCTTCTGGAAAATTAGATTGCCTGCTGCAACTTTACATGTTCAGTTATATAAGCAGTTAGAAAGTCTGGTTATTATGTTATATCAGAAACTGAGTAATTGCAGCATTTGTAACAGAGTTTGGTGATTAACATTTTTAAATATCAATTAAGTCTGTGAAGATGGTCCCTTTGACTTGGCTACTTTCCATCACAGAGATAATTTTATCTGTGACACTGTATATAAATATGAAGCTGATATTCCTGAATCTATGTTTTGAGTCTATTATGTTGCCATATTTGTTTAGGTGTACTTGTCTGGTCATATAGAAGTTCTTCCAACATTTTATGAAAAAATAATATAATATAGAGATGAGGTAGAAATCAGAGGGGGAGGCAGTGGTGGTACTTTTGGGTATGAGTATTATAATTGAGAGGGTATCTTTCCTGATTTTTCTTGAAGTTTAAAATATATAGGAAGGGTTTAGCTAATGATCTGCTGTGGTATCAAACAGGCAAGAAGTATGCTGTTTAGGGCTGGGTTATTTATCTTATGCAGTTTCTCAAGACATTTTTTTTACCTACTTGGCAGTTGAGTCTTAAAATAGAAATAGATGTAATTGGGGCTATATTTTGTGAGGTTGGAGACTGATTTATAGTGGAATCAACTGTGGTATGGGGGATTACTGGTGGCTGTACCAGAGTCCTGATCATTAGTTTAAAGCTGATAAGGTCTGTCTAGCTCATTGGGTTGTTGGAGTAGGAATGTATGGGTAGAGGGTGGGGAACTAAGAAAGGTGCATGTTTCATTCATTTTCAGAATAAATTTGGGTTTGATGCTTTGGTTAATAGTTATGTTCATAAATATATTGGCGTGGCTTCTTTGATTCCAAGTTTACGTCTTTTTTCATGAGTTATAAATAATAGTTAAATAGACTGTAGTTGTGTGTATCCTTAGGGAGAAAGAAGTGCCTTTATGGTGAATGGGTTGATGACAGGTTTACTACTTCACAGTGTTATCTCTCTTTCTCTCTCTCTCTCTCTCTCTTCCATTTAGCTTTTAAGGCTAGTGGTTAAGCGTTGGTAGTGTCAACTCCTTACCATCTTTTTTGATTTCAAGAAAGTACTGTCAAGTATTCTTTTGACAATGGAATGAAACTGCTGTAAAGCAACATCTGGGACAAATGTACTAATTGGAAAAGACAGGTCACTGTAGTATAGTTCTATATAAACTTTATCCTCTTTACTTTCTCCAGTGGTTCTACAGTATACAAAGATGGGGGTAGAATGTATGTACAAGAAAGTTCCACCAACTCTAATGTGGTCACTTAGGGTAGTACCTACGCATTTTATGTTTTGCATCTTATTTGGGATATTGGTATTAAGAGGTGAAATAATGAGCGCTCCTGTATTTGGTCTTTGATTTAGCTACAAAATGAACTGCTGATGTAAGTTGTACTGTGACAGGAATGCCTCATTTTGAAGAAATTTGCCTGTGAAGATATTTACATTGAAGTCAACTAAAACTGTCATGCTATTACTTTTGGCTTTTTGAATGATCATGGTTATTGGAGTCTGGAAGGTTGCTATGGAGGATATTGGGGAGATGTAAACTGCTGAGACTACAGTTGTTGTATTGTTTCCTGTGCTTAGTGATGAGTAGCCAGTCCAGATCTTTGCGTCTGCAATTAGCCACAGGTTGAGATTTTAGCTTGGAAATTTTTTTTGACCAGTAACATGATATCATTTGATTCTGCATATTATCAAAAAGATGCCATATTGTTTATTTAAGTATGAAAAGGGTCAGACTGAGGACTTTAGATATATTTCAGAAATAGCTAATATATATGTTTTGGTTTTATGTAACCCAGGCAATAATACAATCTGCATTATTATTCATACTTAGTGTATTTAAGAGATGTATTTTATTTGGTTTGAGGTGGCTGTAGGAAGAATGGTATTTGAAGCATGTGAAGCAAATATGGTGCTGTTATTGGACTGGCAAGTCTGAGGACAGTTAAATTTATTAAAGTCTATTGTTGTTGATATTTTTGTAGGTTCATAGCCCAGGGAATGCATTGCTTTACATGAAAGATGTTTTATAGTAAGTCTATTTTTTCATCCAATTATGACTGTGGTAAGTTTGTTTTTTAAACAGTTGTACTCTGATTGAGAGTTGGTGCTTAGGTAGCATGGGAGCATATATTAATAAATAGGGTGAGAGTTCGGGGGGAGATTTCAAAACGGAGTATAACCTGTGTATAGTTAGGTATGTATGTTGGAAGGGTGGAAGTGGGGTAATAGCAGAAGTGGTCATCTGCTAGTAGGATAGCTGTTAGTGGCAAGATAGTGATAGCAGCTCTGGTGAGTGCAGAAAGACAACAGATGTTACTGTAATGCTGTTTCATTTTATGGGACTAGTCATGACTGGGGAGATGGGACAAAAAAGGATGTACTGGGTACATGGAGAACTGTTTTTGATTTCTGTATACTTGAGGTATGGTTTTCCTTGGTGTAAAGGAAGTGATGATGGGGTGCATGGGATGAGGGTAGGGTCAATGAGTGAAGCCAGCTCAAGTGCAGTGAGGGGGAAAAAGAGCTGGCTTATTCCACCAGGACACATGTCACCTTCCAGAAACAAATCACTGAAACCCTGACAGTAGGTTGAATGTCTCTGTTTTTGGTTTGTATTTCTTTTGAGAGAAGTGGAGGTTGGGTATGCCAGAGTCCAACAACAGCAGAGAGATTATAACAAACATCACTGTTGTAATGCAAATGGGATTTATTGCAGGTTCTTAGCTGTTGTGCTGTATCTGCTTTGAGGGAGTAGAGTTATGTTTAGTGAAGTAAAAGGAATGCATAAGCATTAAATGGCTGCCAAGGGTATCCCTGTTTATTCCCCTGAGTTTACTGGTTACCCTCCAGCTACAACTAAGTTAACAGAGATTTTCAGTGTATAATATTTTTTTTTGTGTCTGTGGTAATAGGGCTACTGCAATATAGGACTCAGGCAATAGTCCTTACATGCTTTAAGTAGGTTCATGGTCAGTATTCTTGCTCAGTCTCGAGTTTCATTTACTACATAGCTTGCACCTTGTTTAAAAAAATAATGGTGCGATTAAATGTAAAGGGATCTCTCGTAACATCAGCTGGAGGATGAAGTACTGGTCAGGGATTTATTGGGTTCATCACTCTCTCTAAGGTACACTGCATTTGAAAAACTGGAAACAAAATCACATTAGAGGGACTGGTTTTCAGACTGTATAGAGAACTGTAGCAATGTAGCACCAAGGCATTATAATTCCCTTTGATAAATGACCTTCACTCATTCTCTAGTATTCTCCCCAGAGACTTCTAGTATGGCAGCACAGATCTCCATCTCCAAGAAGACACTGACAGAGAGATTCAGCAGTGCCAGGAGAAAGTTTCTGTAGAGTGGAAAGGTTAAAAAGCACAGAGGGTAGGGCATCAGAGGAACACAAATTGGAGACAGGAATAATTTTATTTATTTATTTATTTTTTATTTATTTATTTATTTATTTATTTATTTAACATTTGTTGACCGGGAAAGTCCGACTAGGTTCCAAAGATCCTGTTTTCAGTGGAGGCCCGGGGAGAAATGCTCCAGAATTAATTAATTAATTAATTCCTTTTCTGGTGAATGAGTTGATAGAAGATTTACTAATCTAACAGCACTTGCTAATACAGTAGAGGCATAGCTGGCTCAACCAGTGCCCTGTGCTAGCCCCACAAAGTAGCACCCCAACCCCTCAACTCTTTCAAGTCAAGATAAAAAAGGGATGTCAGTTCCTTCTACTGTACACCAACAAGGAGGCCAGATGTACAACACACTCCCTCCCTCCTGGCCCAACTCTTCAATGGAAGAGCAAAAAAAAAACATAAAGAAAGGTAAAAAAATAGTTCATAATCAGGTGTCTCTGTTTTCTAAAATGCAGGAGCCAATCAGGTCTTAACCCTCCTTCCTTAGAAGAAGAAAAAAAAGTTCCACTAGTTACACTGGCACACCAACCAGGTGATCAGGTACACGCCCATAATAAGGCAAAAAAAAAAGAAAAACAAAGTCTGCAATCAGATACCTGGGCCTTCAGAAAGGCAGGAACCAATTAGATCCCTCATGCCTCCTTCCTTATTTTAAAAAAAAAAACTTTTTTCCTTTTAAAATGTGCCAAGCACTTGCTACAGTTGATACCCTGCATGGAGTGCTACAGTGCTCAGGTTTTACTAAAAACATAAAAAAAATATTCATTTTTCACTTTTAAACTATAGCAAGCAGTTGTTTCAGGCAGTCTACATACAGTGCTCTAAAGAACTCTAAATTTTACTTAAAAAAATCAAAAAGACAACATTTTTTAAATTTCATTTTTTTATTTATTCTGTTTGGTATCCTGAGTAGAGCACTGATCCAAATTGACCTATTTCAGTCTCAGCTTAAATGAATATAAATGACATTAAACAAATAGGTAAACAAGAACTATTATGAATTCAAACAAAATGTTATATGAAGATAGCAATGAATCATTAACAGTAATAATAATATACAGAACAGGAGACCATAGGAAGGGATGGTTAGAGTAAGGAGGGAAGAAGAAGAAGAGTGTGAAATAGTGAAGAGCTAGACCCAAAGTATACAAGGCAGCAAAAGTAATGTAAGGACACACAGAAATTAATGGTATACAGTATATATGATGTGGAAGACATGTTACATATTAGTGCAGGCAAATAATGTGAGGAAGATAAAAGTGCCTGACTGGTGAAGAGGAGAGGTGGGAATTACCTGATGACTCCAGTGGGAAAGCATTTTGCAAATTGAATTGGATTTGAGATGATCTTTACACAGAGTATGAAATGATTGGTATGAGGTGGGGTCTTTAAGATTAGTAGTGAGAGATTTCCAGAGTTTGGGGCCTAGGATGGAGAAGGCATGGCTAGTGCAATGAAGTCTGGTTCTGGGGCACTGAATAAGTGGACCTGAGTGGTGAAGACTTCTTAGATTGTAACTGGGGTGTCATCTGAAAAACTTGGAATCAAGGGAAAGACAGGAGTGTTGTTTGAAAAGTTTGTAGAGTTGGGATACAAGAAGCAAGTTGGAGCATTGTTGGACAAGTATCCAACTAGCTTTATTAAGGGTGAAACAATGATGTTCATTACATGGGTAGAGGGTAATGAAGCAGCAGATAGAGTTGCTTATAGTTTGGAGGGTAGAGAGGCTTTTCCTTAGATGATGCTGCTACCAACACAAGTCCACATTCAAGCAAGTAAAATGCCTTTGTCTGTGACATTCCTGGTTGGTCTGGAGAGAAGAGGGGAAATTTTATAGGACCAACATTTGAAGGAATTAATTTTTTTCCATATTTATTCTAGGTGAAGATTAAAGTTCAGTGTGGGATCAAGTCACATACCAAGGTATTTGAAGGAGATGACTTGATCAATGGGGCTGTCAAGATGGTCAGGGATAAGAAGTGATTGAGAGTGTTTCTGCCATTAAGGGGAAGTACCAAACAACACTGTTGTACTTTCTGACTGTAACAAACTGCTTCCTACAGTTTAGATGACACATACAGCAGTACAGTGTTCAGGTTTGACTGCAAATGCAATACCAGCTTTTAAAAGCCAGTATGCATTAAAGAGTGATTGGGATCAGCAAGTCATGGCCCCCAGCACTTCTTGCCCAGGGAAATTGCCCCTCTCACTCTGCCCTAGCTATGCTACTATAGCACATTAACACTTCAAGCAATACAGCAGGACAAATTCAATTCATAAACGATAAATAAAGCCCTATACATGTTTTTGCTTGGCCTTCAGGCTCTTCACCCTTGGGTAAAAGGAATTCCCCTTGCGGCAGTAACTATAATTAAATCAGCCATAGATTCATAATTTTCTACTAAGTTTATAACCAAATGAGACCGTCAAGATGCTCAACCATATTACCCAATACTGGTGAGAGCTAACACTGAACCCCCCCCCCCCATTAAGTAGACTTTTTCCACATATCCATAGTGAAAATTTGTGATCACATATTCAGTCATATCAACTGATTTTTAAAGGTTGCTAGGGAAATACTCTGTTTTGTAGGTAAGATCATGTCTATTCCAAAAATGATGGCTATGTTTGGTTAGGTGTCAGCCATGCCATCTAGTATTGTTGAAGTGGTACTATAGATGTAGGCCTGTAGAATGGGTGTTTGCTTTACCACTTGCTCTATTTAGATGAAGGAGTTCAAAAAGTACTAGGTCACTCATAGTGCAGAACCTTAAGCTAAGATCACCCTTCCGATGTTTGTATGGCACTGAATAGAAGGTCATACCTTTTGGTCTATCAGAGCACTTAAGGGTTCTGAGACCAGTAAGCTTTTTGCTGAGGAAACATTGAGGTCTTTCAAAGACTAATTTAAGCATTTGTGAGGCAAATACCAAAGGGTGCATTATGTTCAATGATGGATCTAATAAGGGACAAATAAAGTGTAACTGTAATTTCTTTGGATGTTAAGAAGACACCAAGAAGGATAAGATGTGCAAGCTAGAAAGATTTGCTAGCTACCGCTTAGACATTGTGGCCAAAGGGCAGTCTATTATCAACATATGTTCTCAAGTCCTTATTATCTATATGGTATGCAGTAGTGATGCCGGATTTACCAAATGAAAATATGCTTCATTTCTTGGTCACTCTAAAGGGTAAGACTATGCTTAATTCATCAAGCATTTGTTTGGTCCAGACCTTACTGGAGAATCTGAGTATCAGAACGGGATTTCATAATCACCTCCAGTTGGGAATTATCAGCTATCATGGTTAGACATAGTCACTTGATAGTAGTTTAGTGGCTATTATGTCATAGAAATATATATCAAAGAGGAGGAGGGCCCAGGACATAGTCTAGTGGACACCACTACTGATATGTTTTCTGTCTAGAGCAAACAATCCTAATCTTAACAGTATGGATTCAGTCAGACAGCCAATTACCATTCCAGCGAACTATGTATAGGCTGATATTAAGTTGGAAGAGTTTGTAAATAATCTTGGCATGACTAGGTGCAATACCAGTGTTTAAACACCAGCAACAAGTAAGAATAACGCTTACACCATGTATGCTGTGTCAGTTAAGCCTAAATAGGGTTAAAGCAAGTTCTCATTTTGCAAAGTGACTTTAAAATTATTCTAAAGAAAAGTAAGCACATAGCATTTCTTTTAGTGTTTAAAAAGACAGCTGAACAGTTAAAAGACCAGATCTACATATTCAGACTGTTTAATGCACGGTAATACTTAAACAGGTAGATGCATATTCAGTGATTATTACATTTAGTGATTAAATAATATTACATTTATTTCATCACTACTAATTGCCAATGTGGCTTGTTACAGTTAGGGTGGTGAATGTGTTTGGGAGCAATAAGCTGAATATATTAATACGCAGTTATTTACTCTGGCTGATGTCTGTTGCAATTAGATGGGTACACAGGCAGAAATGTACCTAATCACACTGAATAACTGAAAGACAGTGAATGTCTCAAAGGACTAAAGAGAAATGTGCTATTATTTCTTTCACCTTGATCACATACACCCTAGGTATACACAGTTACAAAGTAGTTATTGTGGGGTTGGGGTGGGGAGGCAGGCAGTGTGTGAAGGCAAATAACACTTTCTTGATAACAGTCAAATGACTGATATAGATTGAGGAGCAGTGCATATGTCGGTAGTCCATGTGTCTGATAGCAACATGTTAAAATAGACCGGTGCAGTGTTTATTTCTTACATTTTGATTACAGTCAAACATCAGTGGAACACTTAGAAACTCAACTTTTATTATAGTACTTTTAATCCAAGTACTTTACAAATTATATGAAATTCAGACAAGCAAATGTCAAACAAAAGTTACAAAAACAGTTAAAGACTATGTCAAAAAGTCAATATATCTGTAAATAGATACAGAGATGTGTATATATATATATATATATATATATATATATATATATATATATATATATGTGTGTGTGTGTGTGTGTGTGTGTGTGTGTGTGTGTAATAGTGGTTATTGCAGGGCTGGAAGTAGAAAGGTGGGCTATGTGGAAGTGCAGCACAACTAAATAATTGCTGATATAGCTTGTCAGGCTGAAGAAGCCTGATAGAAACAAACTGAAATACATTACTGTAAACTTTTTGTCTCAGAAATTTACACAGCTAGATTGTAAAAATTCTACAGTGCAAAGGGTTGTAAGGTGGTCCGTGTATAAAACTGACTGGTCACTGCTGTCACTTGATCACAGTTAATCATTCTTTCTTATCTCTGTACTTCTCCCCCCCTGCCTGCTGACCACCAAACCTCCCCTATCAGACTTGAGCTCATTCATTCTCTGGGAGTGGGGAAATCTCCTCAGATGACCTAGGATGAGGGCTGTCTGGAAGGGCCATCATCTAAACAGACAGTGAGCTGTTTTATAATCTTCTAAGTATCCTGGCAATGAAATCTATTTTCTAATGAAAGGCTCCTTCCTCCTTGTGTTAATACCAACTATGCCCTTCTATAAATCCAAGTGTGCTCTTTTAGTGATATACAATACACAGGGCATGCCCCTACTAGTTCACAGAAGGCATGTGTGACAAATGCCCAACCTATACCAATGGTTCCAGTAATGGGACTAGTCACAGGGTCACCTGGCTGGTATGTGCACACATAGTATAGTCTATACATACAGATAAAATGATGCCACATGCATTATGTTTTTTTGTGTTGCAAATAATGCCAAGCATGGCATTGAGCAATGGATGATGACCCCCAATTCTCAACCCACAAAAATGTCATATAACATGATGCATTCCGACACAAGGATGGAAGGAGAATGAGTGTCAGGTAGATTCTGCAGTTTATACTCCTCTAGTTTTGCCTTGCAATACAAATCAGAGCTGCAGAGCAAAATAACCATACTATATACTATCCTCCACATGTTTCTGTGTAAACAGGCAGTGCAAGTTGACAGCACAATACAAAGACAGACTGCAATTGATGCAACAAGCAGTAGCAGGGCACAGAGAAGATACAGGGAATGACAACATATGACAGAAGCCATAGCCAAGGAAGTATTGGGCACATGACATCTGGCAAATAGTGATATGCAAAACTCGGTGCCGCACACCTTGCTGAGCAGGGTGTTGCATTTGCAGACCAGAGGAAGTCCATGCAGGACAAAAGTGTAGGTTGTCAATAGTCATATCCACTCAACATCATAAATATACAGGTGTCACTGCATAGTAATATTATCATTACTAATCGGTTGCATCATCTGCAGACATATTGTTTGCAGGATCCAGGCCTGCACCAACATCCAAGCCACCACTTTGTACCAGAGGCAATACTACTGCCCAATGTACAATGCCAAAATCTCCTCAATGTCCATTAGCCACTCAAATGTTGGTGGTCCACTCCATATGCTGAGTCTGCTAACCATGATGTCCTGAAACATCATCTATGCACACAGTAGCATATCTTTAGCTCATCTTCATACCTCTTATAAGGACCAATATGGCCTCCTACAGCCTTTATATACTGTACTATGTCCTGCCAGATTTGGTCACAGCAGTGCTTAATTGCCTTTATATCATTGGCACTTTCCATGCACGTGGAGACGCTCAAGTAGCACATCATTTTCATGGCTTGTGAACTTCTCCAGGCATTGGCTCATTCAAGTAGCTATACCCATATATGTACAAATGTAGACAAAACATGTAATTTAATTGGTGTATGTGTTCAACTACACCACTTATGCATTACTACTCGGGCTCCTCTCACTGTATTCTCCTGAGTATCACCTGCAAATACCATGTTTTGCTCTCATATATGGTATAGTACCATTCATGAATGTAGGACCATGTCACTCCTCCAATTTATATAGGGTCTACTTTAGAAAAGTCAAAATGTCGGATGCTGACATGAGCGTAAATGCAGGAACTCGATATTTACATTTTTGGATCGCAGTACAGTGCGGTTTGGAATATTTGCCCTTTCCTCACTGTAGTGCGATCTTGGAGTTGGAATATATATTTAGCGGGGGGTGTGAGGGACACAGCCCCCCACAATAGTGATTTCTAATTTCTGCATTTACACTCATGTGAACGTTTGACATTTTGATTTTTCGTCTATATAGTATAGACCCTTTATATATACCACAGAATTCAAAGCAACATCCTCCACAGGTATTCCCAACACTGCTGTGTCAGTGGGTGCTGGCCCTGCATGTAACATGTGAAATTATGGGAGTCTCTTTACTATATGCCATATATAGCCCACACTTGCATATATGTCAGTTACACAAACTTCACACTGCCCTTCCGGTCCCTAACAGGACCCACAGGCACAACTACATGACCAGACCACTTCTTATTCCATTCTTTCTGTAATGCTTAATGTCTACAGCATTTTCAGAAATAAAATAGGATACTGCTGAAAGGCAAATCACCATAAAATGCCCACAATAAATCAAAGTCATGAGGATGAAATAGGCAGAAGCAGTAAATCCAAAGAATACTGACCCATAGTTTATTTCTGTTTTTATTTACTTACTACAATTGAAACTGAAATGTAGGTTACTTTTGTTTTTATTTAAAGCTTTTTTATATCTTGTGGATTTTTGCTTCTGCCTATTTCATCCAAACATCTTTGGTTTATTGCGAGCGTTTTATGCTCAAGAGAAACAGAGACTTTTTTGGTGATTTGCCTTTCAGCAGTGTCCAATTTTGTTTGTTGGAATCATTATACATTGGCCTTCACGCTAATGACTTTTTGGCACATTAAAATCACGGAGTGGTCTGTGGTCTTGTTTTCAGTGAGCAGGTTGGCTCTTCGTGGCACATTTTTGGTTATTCATAATTGCTTTCCTGCTCATCCTGCTCATTTCACTTGTACTAGGCTGCTCACAGAAGGGTTCCTAGTGGCAGTGGGTTTGCATCAGGGTTCAGGTCTGAGCCCTCTGAGGTTCATACTGGTGATGGACTACAGGTTGGAAGAGACAGATCAAAGTTGCTCTATGCAAATGATGTGGCATTGCAGGCAGACTCTGAACAAGAACTTCAGCAAAAAATAGAGAAATGTAATGAAAACTGAAGGCACATGGGATGAATCTGAGTACAGATAAGACATTTGTAATGTCAGAAAATGGGGTAAATCAGAAGAAGCTGAGAACTGATATAGAAGAGAAAATAGTAGAACAGGTTAACAGCTTGGGTGACAATTGATGTGAAATCCCTATATACTAACATCAATAGAAAATGGGGACTGGATGCAGTTTTTGAGATGCTAGGTGATGGACCCAGAACAATGTTTTTGATTCAATTATTGGAATTTAGCCTTACTCACAACTATTTTTGTTTTAACAATGAATTCTTTTTGCAGTTAAAGGGAACGGCTATGGGGGCTGCTTTTGCACCCTCATATGCCATTATATATATATGGGTTATTTTGAGAAATTATTTATTTACCCTAGTTCCTTTTATAAAAAGAATGTTGTTACTTATAAGCGTTATATTGATGATCTCTTTTTAATTTGTAAGGGTGATATTTTGGAATTTTTTGAATTTTTTGATACACTAAATGGGAATAACCATGGGTTGACCTTCTCCTTTGAATTTAGTAGGGAAGAGATAAATTTCCTGGATATAACGTTATATCAGATTGAAGGAAATATTGGATATAGGCCATTTAGAAAAAATACTTCTGTTAATATGTTCCTGCATGCTGAGAGCATGCATCCTGGACATCTTGTACGTTCATTACCCTTAGGGGGATTTAAAAGGATCTCTGACCACACGAGTAACCTAAGTGAAAGACATAAAGAGTTAAATAAGGTTGAGTTAAGGCTAATTGAGAGAGGCTATAATATGGACCATTTGAGAATGATTAAGAACAAAATTCTGGGGGTCATTGATAGTGAACATCGGGAAATTAATAAAAGTTCGGTCAACATTGATTGTGATAGCTATAAGAAGATCACTAATGGGATGGGGGAAGAAAAGTTATTTTATGTGACTAAGTTCTCTCCTCTATCGGATGAAGTTGAAAAATTGATAAGAAAATACTGGCATCTCATTAATGAAGATGAAAATATAGGTCACCTTTTTCCTAAACATGTAACCTTCTCTTATAAGAGGGGGAAAAACTTAAAAGAATTATTAAACTTCAATTTCGTGAAAAGAGATGATATTTTAGATCTTCCTGTAGGGACACATCCCTGTGGTCACTGTAGCATTTGTGTAAAGGTTATAAACCCAAGTAAAATTAATGGGATATCATTTTTACCTAGATTTTACTTTAACTGTAGGTCAGTGGGAGTTGTATATATATTGGGATGTTCATGTAAAAATGTATGGTACATAGGGCAGACTAAAAGAATGGTTTGAGTTTGTATACTTGAACATTTAAGGGACATAAAAAATAAAAGTGTATTCAGTCCTGTGGCTAAACATTTTGGGGACCATCATGGTGGTTGCTCTAATAGCCTAAGATTTTGTATCTTAGGAAAGCCATTTTACTTTGAAGGTGGAGAAATGTTCATTCAAAAATTATTAGAATTAGAAACAAAAATGATTCTCAAATATAATACTTTAAAACCTGGTGGATTAAATTTGGAATTAAGTATTTAAATGTTGAAATGAATTAATGTTTATACTGTGTAGTGTTTGTAATACTGATATATATAATTATTTGTAGGGTTCTATTTAGTAACATATTTATAACTAATTTATAAATAATGTAAGCAAGATTTATTGTTGGTACTGACTATCTCTATCTTTAAATATTCATAAGTGGATATTCTTAAATGAAATCAAATGGTAATTCCACTTGGAAATCTTTAAAATAGCTACTACATGTAACTATGAATGTTCCTTTAAATGTATGAAATTATTTTAATTGACTATCTCAGAGGGCTGTGTTAATTAATTAAGATCAATTATACTATTAAGAAAATGTGTATTTATACCGTGATAATATGCAGTATTTCTGTGATCCTTTGAAGGCGAAAGGCCGAGGTACCAGATCCGAAATAAAGAGCTGGTTTTATACTTGGACTTGGACTATGTTTGTGCTTTATCCTTTTTGAACTGTTTGCTGTGTGTAACAGCTTCAAGTATCTGGTGGGAGGTTGGTTGAGGAGACAAAAGTCTGAATGAGGAGGCCAAAGCTAGAATCAGAGGAGCTGCAGCCAATTGACACACAATATCAGCGGTAGTGTATAACAGAAGCCGGGTGGCCACGGTAATGCAGCAATTAGCATTGTCACCTCACAGAAAGAGGTTCTCCTGTTCAATTCTTGGCTGGAGTGCCTTCTGTGCAGTGTCTG
Source organism: Protopterus annectens (assembly GCF_019279795.1). Lineage (NCBI taxonomy): Eukaryota > Metazoa > Chordata > Ceratodontiformes > Protopteridae > Protopterus > Protopterus annectens. Next base: position 1,325,438,181 of record NC_056739.1, on the reverse strand, counting down.
CATGTCCTCCCTGTGGTCACATGGGTTTCCTCCAGGTACTCCGCTTTCCTCCCACATGCCAAAGACATGCAGCAGATGGACTGGACACTCTAAACTGGCAATAGGTGAAAGTGGGTGTGTGAGTGAGTGGTGTGAATGAAACACCATGGCAGGGCTAGCCACCTGGTGGTGTAAACCCTAGCTCAAGATGATTGTCTCTGTGGAAGTGACACCCTGACCCCATGTGCAAAATGGTAAAAGGGGTTGTGGATGGATGGATGTAAAACAGAAGAATGTCAAAGAAGCTGTAAGGTGAACAAAACAGTGGTGCAACCAGCACTACTGTACAGTACATAAACCTGGGCAGTAAAGGCAGAGCAGTTGAGGAAGCTTGAGGTGATGGAGAAGAATTGACTGAGATGGGTGGTAGGATGCACACAATGGGACAAATGAAGAAAGGAGGACATCAGGGCACTACCCATAGTAGCCTAATTACAGAGAAAGTCAAACAAAAAATATTATGGTGCTTCAGGCACATGTGCAATAAAGCAGAAGACAAACTGGTGAAGAAGACTTGGGATAAACAGGAAGAGACAAGATGAAATGATGGCATCCGGCAATGAGATGGATAGAAGGTCTGTAACTGCCAAGTATGACTGTTGAAGACGGTAGGGGATTGGCATTGAATAGAGAGATGGCAGCAGTTGACACAATACCTTGAAAAGAGAGCTGATGATGATGATGGCCACTGTTGCTTCCTCTGAGTGAGACACATGGGTCTTACATTGTGTGCCACAGAAAGCAGGATTTTCCTGTCTTTCTTACACATGGACTTTAAGGACTCCTATGATTTGACCTGATGCATATGTTGTTTGATGCCAAAGAAAGCAACCATAAAGGGGAAAAGTGCAAGCATCACAAAGATGTGCTTGTGCCTGTGGGAAGCATCAGGAGATACAGCCAGATATGTACTGTAAGTAATATTTACCCATTTCTCTATGCTTAGTTTCGCATATGGGTATGCTTCAACATTCCAGAATATATCTAGCTTATTCTGACACTGCATCCTAAGTGAATATCATATATATATCTCCAGAAAACAGGATTCGCTGGCACTGTAATCATGGAATGACCAAAATGGTCTGTAATGAAGTAGACAGAGTAATGGGGACAGATACAGCATTGAGCTGCATTTAAACTCTAAGGAGAGAATGACTACATTTAGATAAACTTTATATCCAGATATGGAGGTATAACACTCTGGGAGTTCCAGGGGACTGGCTAAGATGTACTGAGTTTTAAGAACACAAAATAGATGGTTTAATCTAAAGCATGGAATTCCTCAGGGCACTATTTTGAAACCCTGCTTATTCAATATTTAAATGAGGGACAAGATTCGTAGTTGCTTGCCTTTTTATGTTATCTAAGTAGGTGGGATAAAGGGAGGGAAGACAATCAGCAGTACAGCCTATTGAACAGTGTAGTCTTACCTGAACTATATGGAGCAATGAATATTAATAGATGATTAATGTTAAGCAAAACCACAACTATGTGTTTTGGGAAAAAAGAAGAGCTGGATGCACTTACAAGGTAGGAGGAGGTGTCACTCAGGATACATGAATGGAAGGATTTATGTCTACAGGTAAATGATACAGTTTTGATTCTTACAAAGTAAGCAGGAAGGTTGGCAGAGTTATTAAACTTGCTTATTAGCCTTGTAGTATCTTAGATGGAAAATGATGCTGCACACTTCATTCTCAGGCTAAAGAGATAAAACGTATATGCATCTTGGCAGCAGTATAAGACAACTCAGCACTGTAAACTTGCTAGAGTCAAGCATTTAACATGTCCTTGTGACATCTGTTCTTTTCCCACAGGTACATTTGCTTTCTGTCATTGTGGAATATTTTGTCCTCAAATACCAGCAAGTATATAAAGTATATTATGAAGCATTAAAAAAAGAACAAAATTACTGACATTAGAATCCATCCATCCATCCTCAACCCCTTTTCCCATTTTGCACATGGGGTCGGGGTGTCATTTCAAAAGTGACAATCATCTTGAACCAAAGTTTACACTGGCGGGTGGCTAGCCCTGCAATGGTAGTTCATCCATTACACTCACTTGCACATGCACTCACACCTATGGCCAATTTAGTGTCTAATCCACCTACTACATTTCTTTGGAATGTGGGAGGAAACTGGAACACCTAGAGGCAACCCACGTGACTGCAGGGAGGACATGCAGACTCCCCATGAAGGCACCCCGTCTGTAAATAGAAACGAAGAACCTCTTGCTGTGAGGCCACAATGCTAACCACTGCACCACCATGGCCACCCCCCAACTGATATTAGAAAGGGTCCTGAAATTTCTTACAAGAAAACTTAACAATGCAGTTGGTCTAATATGTTTCCAAGAGTTAAAAAAAGAAGGTACTTTATTTCTTGACTTGCAAGAGAACCAGAGGTCACCTAATTAATGTCTAAAATGTGTTAGCAAGCATACAGATGATTATCTGTATATGTGCTTGGGACTGCATAGGAACAACAGGATTTCTTTATTAACACTAAACACATTTGGCAGAAATAAGCTGGCACTATCTTAGTTGCTTGAAAGAATGTCAGAAAGGTGAAACTCTTTGGCAGCATATTAAAATGCCAGTTCAGTTTAGAAGTCTTTAATTTGAAATTGGAAGTACATTTTGCATTTGAATTCTTCCCTACAACTTTACCTGGTCTGATTTTGTGATTTATTAATATGAAAACGGACATAGTCTTTGTTAATGCACTGCATAAACTATCCTGTATACTTCTGTTTAATCTCCAGAAGACCAATACAAAAGTTTCAAGCTACAAACATTCATTGTTGATGAAAATTCACTTAAATGCTACAATATTCTTTAATATTAATAACAGTACATTTCTTTTTGGAACAAAAAACAATTTTTCTTGGCTAGGAAATATCTTCTGTTTAAATCAGATCAGATTTTGTTATATACTTTATACTTTATTCCAATCTTAATTTGCAAATCTTTTTGCCTGAGGCTGTCTTTTGTTAGCATTGTTTTACTTTTATGAACTGTAAAGTATTTAGTGTTTATACTTGTCTTAACAGTAACATCATAGCTAATGATGTGCTTTTTCACATTGTTGTTTTGTCTTGATAACCACATTTCCTTTTCTTAGTTAACCCCAGAAACTCTACCATTTGGCAGATATTATGTTTTTCAGCTTATTCTGACCTTTTTGTATCCCATGACAAAGCTAATAAATTATTGAAAAATTAAAACACAGAAGAATTACTGTTTCTTTGAAATCTGAAGGAATATAAACTTATGCCTTGACTGAAAATGCAGTCCTTCACATAAATGGACTTGAGATTGCATTACTCATATTTGATGTTTGCTTATAACTCAAAAACAGAATTGTCAAATACTGCCATCTCAAATTCTAATACAGCCTTGTATGAACCTGTCCTATAAGAAAAGTTAAATACTGCTTGTCATGTCTTTCTTGAAATGTAATTCACAAAATGCATAAGGCTCTGTTCCAGGGCTACTTCTCTAATACATTACCTGTATTTAGTTACTGTGGTTCTCTTAATACAGATGGCATTTCCATCTATTCTGAAGTACAGCTCTCTGACGTGACCTTGCCAAGTTTTCACCTGGTCATCTGTAAATGATTCACCGCTAAATGCCTTTAAAACTTATTCTAAAGGTTTTGCTTTTCAGGCTGAAATGGCAAAACTTCTACACATCTTGACAAAAGTATATGAAAACCCAGGACTGTAAATGCTGCAAGAGTCAAGAGTTTGAAATGTCATTGGGACACGTGTGGTCATTTCACAGGTAGATTTGTCTTGTTTGGAATTGTGAGAGGTGTTGTTCTCATGTACCAGTTGTAACAAGCAGCTTTATAAGGTTATTTTCACACACTCACCTCGCACTGAGTGGTAAATGCAGTACCAGCATTCAGAGTTATAATTGTCTCGTGGATTTATAAATCAATGTTGGTACTCTAGTCCCTCACCACTGGCAGCTGTTGATCATGCCTACTAACACTTTGTGACACATTAGAGTTCTGGTCTGGTAGGAAGTTATAGAGGCATTTACAAGTACAAGTTTTGTGGGGGTGACATTGCTCTCTCTATGTTATCATCTCACCTCTGAGCTCTATATGCCACCAAAGGTTTTATCTGGTATCATACATGTTGAGCTGAAAGTAAACAAATATCTTGCTGATTTCTTTCTGTATAGTGTTCTGTTGTAAATTCATGAAGATCCATAATTCTCCACACGTACCTCCATCTGTCATACTTTTGTTTTTAGTTGAGGATAAAGATAAATGCAGCAGAGCAATACAAAAGTATGGTAGGCTAAATATTTACAAACTTAATGGAAATCAAAGAAAAAAATATATAGAGGAGCTTGCCAGAATAAAATGTATATCAAAGACCTTTCTTGGTTGGAATGCCAAACAGGATCTGCCTGTTGAAAACGGAAGATTTATCAAGAATTGTATGAATGTCATCTAGTAGACCTGATCAGAAGATATACAAAAGTAATATGAAAAGACTAATACCCAGCTACTCTTGAAATGCTTCATTTTATGATGCTTGGAATCAAGGCTGGATCCAGCACAAGGCAACCTAGGCAGCTGCCTAGGGTCTGGTGCTGGCTAGGAAGCCCTGCCTGGCTGTACAAAAAAAAAAAAAAATGGTCCACTACCTTCCCAAGAGGTTAGCATGCATGCCACATGCAGAGGTTTAGCCCAGGAGATTTCAGCATGCACATCTACACTACCTCATTCGGGTCAGCTGGTTGTTTCAGCATCAGCATGCACAGGTGCTCCACCTTCCAGCATGCACAAGCACATTTGCACAGGAAATTTGAAGTTACACTTGGGAAATGTGAACATAGATGTAGTAGATTTCCCCTCACCCTGAACTGAGGGGATGGAGATTTTGTTTTATAGAACAATCATGGGAGATGCAGATTAATGTTTTGCAGAAATGTGTGTGTGCACATCTGCCTCTAGTCCGTGTGTGTGTGTGTGTGTGTGTGTGTGTGTGTGTGTGTGTGTGTGTGTGTGTGTGTGTGTGTGTGTGTGTGTGTGCGTGTGTGTGCGTGTGTGTGCGTGTGTGTGTGTGTGTGTGTGTGTGTGTGTGTGTGTGTGTGTGTGTATTTGTGTGCATGCTTTTGCCTCCATTCCAAGTATGGATTTTTTTTTTTTTTTCCCTGCCTCCAAGTATTGACTACACCAGAATGACTACAGAAATTCAGGTAAGGTAAAATACTAATACTCAGTAATATCAGTCAGAGTGTCACAGATAATGTTCAGAAAATATATATTCTTAGTCACCAAATCCTACAACCACTGTCTGGTTAGATTACTTGCTCAGATTCATACAGTAGGCAAATGAAGCATGAAAGAATCAAACCCTTTATCCTTTACTACAGGAAGGAGCTCATTAAGAGTTTACCACCTTATCAACTTCACTAACTGCCAGACCTTCCTTAACTTCTTAATTTTCTGATAAATCTCTAAGAGTAACAATAAGTCCATATTGCTAGCCATTAGAGTTTCATGTTGTTGTTCAGAAAATGCATTTCAAGTTACTTAGAGATGTCTGGCACATCTATAGCGCCTTTTTGTATACTTCCAGTTAATACCCATAGCTCCTCATGGTGTCCAGACCTTTTTTTTTGGATTTAGCTTCTTTAACTATTGGCTTACTAGTTAATAATGGGCAATATTAAAAAGACCAAGGATTTTTTAACAAAATGACACTAAGATTGTTAATCCAGGTTGTTTAACAAAATGACATTAAGATTGTTAATACAGGAGGTACTGCAGAGGAGAAGTTAATCACTGTTTGTCACTTATTATTCACATTTTCATATTTATGATCATGCTTTCATAACTGAGAGACCTACAATGCTGTTGAGGGATATGGTGTGAAATACCATGGTGAGAGACAGGAAATTTCATTGTCAATGTCCATTTATATCATACTGTACTTGAGATATTGCTAGTAGTTTGTAAGTAATTATGCAAATAAGCAATATTTCCATATGTACTTAACGTTTCAAAAAACAAGTGAGTAACAAACTACTACATGGCATTAGGTGAAACCGTATATGTTGTTGAACAAAGCTGTCTTTGATATTTGCACTTTAAGTAGCACATCTTGAGAGATATTCAAAATTATTTATATTGCTAATTATACTATTAGACATACGTTTTCATATTTCTATAAATATCCAAATAAGCATGAAAGCTTAGTTTAACCAAAGTGTTTCATGTTATACATTTTGGGGCAGCCACAGTGGTGCAGTGGTTAGCATTGTCACCTCACAGCAAGAGGTTCTCCAGTTCAATCCTCAGCTGTGGTGCCTTCTGTGCGGAGTCTGCATGTCCTCCCTGTGGTTGCGTGGGTTTCCTCCGGGTGCTTCGGTTTCCTCCCACATCCCAAAGACATGCTGCAGGTGGATTGGACACTCTAAATTGGCCCTAAGTGCATGTGTGTGTGCCTTCTGTGGAAGGTTGGGCGCCGGGCTGGCAACTTGACACTGTAAAACTCCACTGCCAATCATGAGCAGACAGGTGATCCACAGTGGCAACCCCTAACCGGGAAAAGCCAAAAGAAGAAGTTTCATGTTATACATTTTCCAAGATATGACAATTTGTTTGCAAATGTTTATAATTTTGGGTTTGTGTGAATTAGTAATATACTATTTATGTAAAGATTAGAATACACTATTGTCGCCAAAAAGAACACTGCTTAATGATAACATTGCTATTTGTACAATTTTAACAGCATTTACTGTTCACAAAATATTCACGTGTTTATGGTATGCTGTTCAAGTTTATTTTTCAGAAAAATGCTCTGGAATTCAATTATGTATGTAGTCTGCTAGAGGTGTGACATTCCACACCACATGGGTGTTAATGAGTTAAGGCTTATAGCTATTATCAGTCTGCCTCCTGTAGTCAAAAGCACAGAGCTTGTATTCTTCCACCTCTCTTTGCGTACTGAGTAACTTTTAGCAAGTCACTCAGATATTGCTGATGGGTCACCCCAAATAGGGCCACTTTTTAAAGTGAGCTTACTAGGTTAGCAAATGGATAAAAGAAAATAGTATTTAACGTCTGGACCTTTGCCACATCATTATTTTTGATTTTGTCCAAAATTCTTGAACAAAGACGTTATGAGGTATTTTTGTCCATACCTTGTACAGTTTTGGCTACCTAGCAAATTGTTGTGGAATGTGCTCATTAAATAAAGGCAAGAGTGAGTCTCAGACATTGTATCCTTCATAAAGTAATTGCTAATGCACACCTTTTTATTCTATCAAATTTCTAAGTCTAAAAGACTTCTTCTTCTTTCGGCTACTCCCGTTAGGGGTCGCCACAGCAGATCAACTGTTTCCCTTCTTCCTGTCCTCTGCATCTTGCTCTGTCACACCAACCCACCTGCATGTCCTCTCTCACCACATCCATAAACCTTATCTTAGGCATCCCTCTTTTCCTGTTGCCTGGCAGCTTCATCCTTAGCAGCTTTTTCCCAATATACTCTGCATCCTTCCTCAGCACATGTCCAAACCAATGTAATCTTGCCTCTCTGCCTTCATCTCCAAACCTTCCAACCTGGGCTGAGCCTCTAATATACTTATTCCTAATCCTGTCCATCCTCATCACACCCAGTGCAAATCTTAACATCTTCAACTCTGCCACGTCAAGCTCTGACTCCTGCCTTTTTGTCAATGCCACTGTCTCTAGCCCATATAACATAGCTGGTCTCACTACCCTCTTGTAGACCTTCCCTTTCACTCTTACTGGTACTCATCTGTCACAAATCACTCCTGACACTCTTCTCCACTCACTCCATCCTGTCTGTACACTCTTCTTTACCTCTATTCCACACTCACCCTTACTCTGAACTGTTGATCCCAAGTACTTAAACTCATCCACCTTCGCCACCTCTACTCCCTGCATCCTCACCATTCCTCTATCCTCCCTCTCATTCACACACATATATTCTGTCTTAGTCCTGCTGACCTTCATTCCTCTTCTCTCTAGAGCATATCTCCACCTCTCCAAGGTCTCCTCCACCTGTTCCCTACTCTCACTACAGATCACAATGTCATCTGCAAACATCATAGTCCACGGGGACTCCTGTCTGATCTCGTCTGTCAACCTATCCATCACCATTGCAAATAAGAAAGGGCTCAGAGCTGATCCTTGATGTAATCCCACCTCCACCTTAAACACACCCATCACTCCCGCCGCAGACCTCACCGCTGTCACACTAGCCTCGTACATATCCTGTACCACTCTTACATACTTCTCTGACGCTCCCGACTACCTCATACAATACCACAACTCCTCTCTAGGCACCCTGTCATATGCTTTCTCTAAATCCACAAAGACACAATGCAACTCCTTCTGACCTTCTCTGTATTTCTCCATCAACACTCTCAGAGCAAACATCGCATCTGTAGTGTTCTTTCCTAACATGAAACCATACTGCTGATCACTAAGCATCATCTCCCTTCTTAACCTAGCTTCCACTACTCTTTCCCATAACTTCATGCTGTGACTGATCCATTTAATCCCTCTGTAGTTACTACAGCTCTGCACATCACCCTTATTCTTAAAAATTGGTATCAAAACACTTTTTCTCCATTCCTCAGGTATCCTCTCACTTTCCAACATTTCATTAAACAATCTAGTTAAAAACTCCACTGCCATTTCACCTAAACACCTTCATGCTTCCACAGGTATGTCATCTGGACCAACAGCCTTTCCATTCTTCATCCTCTTCATAGCTATCCTTACTTCCTCCTTGCTAATCCACTGTACTTCATGATTCACTATCCGCACATCATCCAACCTTCTCTCCCTCTCATTCTCTTCATTCATCAACCCTTCAAAGTACTCTTTCCATCTGCTCAACACAGTCTCCTTGCTTGTGAGTACGTTTCCCTCATTATCCTTTATCACCCTTACCTGCTGAACATCTTTACTAGTTCGGTCCCTCTGTCTAGCTAATCGGTACAGGTCCTTTTCTCCCTCCTTAGTGTCCAACCTTTTATACAACTCTTCATACGCCTTATCCTTAGCCTTCACCACCTCTATCTTTGCCATGCACCTCATCTCCTTATACTCTTGTCTACTTTCTTCATCTCTTTGACAATCCCACTTCTTCGCCAACCTCTTTCTCTGTATACTCTCCTGTACTTCTTCGTTCCACCACCAGGTCTCCTTGTCCTCCTTCCTCTTTCCAGGTGTCACACCAAGCACCTTTCTAGCCATCTCTCTTACTAGTTCTGCTGTAGTTACCCAGCTATTCGGTATCTCTTCACTGCCACCCAGTGCCTGTCTTAACTCTTCCCTGAACATCACCTCACAATTACCCTTTTTCAATTTCCACCATTTGATCCTTGGTGCTGCCCTCACACTCATCCTCCTCTTCTTGATCACCAATATCATCCTACAAACCACCATCCTATGCTGCCTAACTACACTTTCCCCTGCCACCACTTTACAGTCTCCAATCTCCTTCAGACTGGCCCTTCTATATAAGATTTAATCCACCTGTGTGCATCTTCCTCCACTCTTGTATGTCACTCTATGCTCCTCCCTCTTGTTAAAATATAATTTCTAAGTCTAAAATACAAATATATAAAATCTATTCCTGATCTGTGGATTGTTGTCTCTGATTTGATCTAAGAAATTGAGAGGACAAAGGGGATTTGCAATTGATTCCTCTGTGAGGTTTTGACAGCAACATGCTGAGATACATTTCTGGCCCATTACTTATGAATGCATTCATTCACTTGTTCTCAAGCAAATATCTGAGCTCTCCAGTCATGCAAGGTAGCTGATGTGTGTGTATAGGTTCCTGCAACCCACAGTAGTTATAGAGTAAAGGACAGAAATGACTGTACTAAACAGGAATGTGGGTGCAATCCTCAGTTTCCTTATTTTGGTTGCTATTGACATTGTGTTTCTTATTTGGTGGAGAATAAATCGGACAGCATGACATCTACAAGTTTAATGTTAATATATAAACTGTGAATGCATTTTAATTAACCATGTTTTTTTCCAGGCACACGTGTATGACATGTTTTGTTACAATAACCTTTCTGGATGAGGAAGGCTTCAAGCTGTTTTTGCAGTACAGGGTTTGTTTCCCTCAGCCTTCATTTGTCTGCTGTGTGACTCTGCCTGAGTCACTTCACCAAACAGTGCTCCTAGGCCACCCATGAAAGGAAACATTTCCATCCAGTGCCCTGTCCAAAGCTGTTAGCAAATGTTTTTAAATGCTTTCCTTTGAATTCCTCAGCCCTTCCTATAGACACTAATTACTGCTTCACTCTATGCTGTTTGGCTATGAGTCCCAGCACTTCTTGTAGTTTTCAATAAATGTTGCTCATGCTAAGGCTGATTTCATGGTGTGCCTGTTTTGTTTAGTAAATGGCTGCCAGTGTTTCTGCTGTAAAATGTGAAATAACAAATTAAAATCCAAATACCTGTGATCTTAGTAAAACTAAAAAAAAAAACATAATAGGCACACTGATAGTTCTGAACAGTGTTTTGTGGTAAGTGAGGAGAGACAGCCAAATAATGCAATATTTGTACAGCTGGGAGGGGAGCCCAGTCTGTTACCTTGACTAGGGCCCTACTTAACCATGATCAGAATTTGCTTGTGATAGATTTAAAAACAGAATCAGCCAGCAGTAAAAGAGCAGAGCTATGTGTAATGTCTCACTGAAAAATCCATATATAAATCACAAGACAAACTGAGACAAATTGCATTTACATGGAAATTTCTGATTTAGTCTACATTAAGCATTTGTCCTAATGGCCAGTTTGTTTGTGTCTTTTGGCTTTTCCCAGTTCGCCACAGCAGAACTCCGGTCCACTAATGATTGGCAGTTGATTTTTACATACCGGCTTGCCGGGCCTGACACACAACCCTCAACAAAGGTACGCCCATTAACACATGTCTCCACGCAGAAGACGCTCTAGCTGAGAATCGAACCGGACAGTGTCTTACTGTGAGGTGACAACGCTACCGCAGCACCACCAGCGTGGGTCATTTGTCCTAATGGCCAGTACCCAGCCAATTCTGCACATTTAAATTATATTTTCAGTATGCCTTTATTGGTACTGCCTGATATAGAAAATGTCAATTTTTCTACTGGCTAAATTTGGAGGAATATATATATTCCAGCTTGTGTGTTGACAGACCCATAAAGCAGTTCCCCTTCTCTTCTACCACCTCCTCCATCTTTCATTCATCTACCTCTCCTTTTGAAATCTAAATCATTTATCAACCTTCTTGCCTCTCATTATGTGTGACTAGTATCCCCCCACTTCACTATTTCCTTCAATCACTGCATCATTAGCTACACTCTGTTCTCTGAAATGGCAATTAGGTGTAATTGTACTCATCATAAATGTAGACAGAGGGGAAGTGACCATTTCAGTATGTCATAGCATTAATGTTATATCACATCTCAGATGGGTCATCTCCCAGTCTGAATTTGTAAAAGTAGTGGATTCCTTCTCCTATAGGCATCAATACTAACTCTACGCTGGAATACACTAGCATAGGTATGTGCATGGTTACCATACATTGTCTCCAGTTCTTTAAAGCAGAGTTACATCAAATGAAAGGAAGGATAAATATACAACAGCCCTTTTTATGTGCAAGTACATAAAAATATATATATTTATATAGAAAATGTAAAACACTGTGTAAAACCACACTAACATTAATCAACACAATAATGAATTATGGTAAAGCAGAAAATAATTATTTAAAAGTACAGCCTAGACTCATTAAATTCAAATTTAATGGGAGCAGTTAAAGACAAACCAATTTGATATAACATTTATGGTAACAAAGTGCCACGCATAAAAAAAATATTTAGCTTATAAGTGAGACTATATAATAGAAATTCTTAAACAGGAATGACTACTGAAATGCTGGTAGGAAATAGTTATAATAGAAACAGACTTGTTAGAATAGAGCATGCAGTAATTAAAATGCTGTTACAGAAGACACTGCTGTGAAGAAAAAGAAAACAGAATCATATTTTTGGAAAAAAATTGTATATATTTCCTGAGTACAAGAAAACATTCTACAAACATCTGTGTCAGGATGATGCTCCAGTACGCATTTTAGGCAATATTCCCACAAACACACACACACACACACACACACACACACACACACACACACACACACACACACACACACACACACATACACACACACACACATGATTAAATAAAGGCACTATCCATTGTATGCCACATTTTCACTGCCACTAACATGCTTGGGCATCCTGCTGATGATGCTTGCCATACTGTCTACTGTCTGTAGATGAGTTGGTGGGGGGCATGAGCATTATTTCCCCCTTGTACACTTGGCTACTGAAGATGTAGACATGGCACTTTGGGTTTCTCTGTGCTAGCAGTGAATTCAGAACAGCCATATATCTCAGCAACTGAATTTCAATTCAGCTATGTGTTCCCAACCAAATGTACCCCAAGGAAATGTCTCACTGCCTCGATACAGAATCCTGTTTTTATGCCATATTACATCTAGTCACTGTGTGAATTTTCTATGTTCTCAACATGTCTACATGGGCTTTCCCTGGTACTCAGTTTCTTCCCACCTTCCCAAAACATGCTGGTTGATTGGTTACTTTGGACTCTCCATACATCTATTGCATTTTCCTTTACTCTTTTGGCCTGAGTTGTGGATAAAAAGGGTCAGAGATAGACCAATTCAATCACACAATTAATAGATGAATGAATTAGATAAATCATTTCTGCCTACTCATCTTGTATAATTTAATTTACTGTTAATTTATTGTTTTATTACAGCTTCATTGTTGGGGGCAAGATGCCGTCTCTATGGTCTCATGCTAATAGTAACTTTGTATTTTTCCATTTTCTGTATCTCTAACATCATCTGCTATTCCTTAATAATGTTGATCTTAATCCACTGTTACCTTTACTTCTGTCTGACCCCACCCTTTGTCCTTTCCCTTTCAATTTTTTTCAAATGTAAATGTTTTTCTTGCATAGCTACTTGTTTACTGAACAATGTCCATTAGCATGTCAGTATTGTGTCAAGGTACTGTTAGCCATTCCAGGAAAATGTTCCTGTCCTGGCTTGAATGAGTGTGTTGAAGCTAGCCTTATGAAGGCCAATGGAGGCCTGCCTTGGACTGACTTACACAAGGCTCCGCCTCTTGCTTTAACAACTGTGAGGCTAACTTCAGCACACACAGATCAAATGTTTTCCCAGAGCAAATATGTCTATGTGAATTTCATGCGCATCTTCTCTTCTGTACCCCTATTCCCTGGTTTGTTTCTTACGTATCCTCTCTCAGCACTCCAGCTACTGTAATTTGATATGCTTAACCATCACTGGTCACAGTTTCCAAAGCTGGAGGTCTGTAGCAACACAAAAACAACACATTGTTTCCATGAGGCACTTACAGGTAACCTTCCTAAAACACTGAGACCTCCTGTACTGTACAATCAAAGAAAGGGTCCTTAGCCATCACTTGAATACTCCATTAAAACACCACTCACAGCTACACATAGTAACACTGTATCCAATGCTGCTACTGCTAAGCCCTTAAGGCAAACCAGCACACAACCAAATTTCCTGGTCATTGGTGATTGGTGATTCGATAGTGAGGCACACTGGTGTCCTCCTCATCAGACTAAGTAAGGAGTGAGTCATGGTTAGCTGCCTTCTGGGGCGAGGATCCATCAAGTCACATAGGCACTCAGGTCATTGAGCCACAGGTACCAGTATGACTCTGTCATAGTCCATGTGGGTGATAATGACCTGAGACATACCTCCCTTGAGTATATGAAGTGAGACATGATCGGCAGGTATGAGCCTAGCACTGAGCAGCATACTACCTCCTCTAAGGATGATGCCATGTTACCAATAGAAAATGATTAATTTTAACAATTGCCTTAGCTTCTGGGATCAATCCAAGGGGCTACAATATTTGACGGCTTGGGAGGACATGGTTGACAGACCATGAAGCTTGGCCAGGGATGGTCTGCACTTATCCCCACTAGACTTTCAGATATTGCCAAAGACCTTTGCCACCCCATAGTGCCTTTTTTAGGCAATGCCAAATTGATAAGCCTACCTACTTAACTGAACTATGAAGGGATATCTGAAGGAGGCAGTGCTCAAGGCTAGAAGTCTTAACATGAAACTCCACTCCTTGCAAGCCTTCCTCTCACTGGGGAGTCTAGAGTACCCCAGAAATGTAAGGTTATATTGCCTTTCACACTTTTAGACCAGCTACTATAAAGGATAGAACCAAAGGTGGAGGAGTCTGAGTATATATTTAAATGAACCTCACATCCAGACTAGTTAAAGTGTATGACCCACTGAAACTCATACATATGCAACTCACCATAAACAGGATCTCGTTCCATATCCTTGCAACGTATAGGTCCCCCCCATGTCCCAGGAAACCCATACTATGTATCTCAATGTAATAGAGTCCTTCACCATTCATCCCAATATGATAATCATGGGGGATCTCAAGTACCCCTCTATAGATTGAGAATTCTATACCACATCTAATGCACAAGCCCAACGATTCCTAAATTTTGATAATACTAACATCCTGGAAAAGTTGGTCTATTTTCCTACAAGGTATACAAACCTTGTACTCACAAACATGGCGGGGGCGCAATATTCCTCACCCAATGCAATGTCTTCGCTCATCAGCTCTGACCATAAGGCAATATTACTTGAAATAAAAATTAAATCCATGATCCAGTGAAACCAACAACCTTCAGGAACTATCCCAGTGCTAACCACTCTCTGCTAAACAACACCTTGGCTAAATTCCAAGCACCCGCAAATCCAGCAAACACCATAGCCATTTACAAAATCTCTGTACAGCCATATTGACAGATATGCGAGTTGTGCACAATTGTATTAAAAATAAGGCAAACTCAAAAGACAAGCCACCCTGGTGGAATCACAATATCAATTGGTTATACAACAACAGAAAAATAAATCAAGCAAGCACAGAAGTTGTTCACATATACTTCTCTGCAAAATTAGTATCATTTAATACACAAATACCAATGTGAGCTTTCTGAACTAATTATCTGCCCTGTATAATTTAACAGTTAATTTACAGGTAAGAAATACATAGGCAGTGGGACAAGAAGACTCCACTGAGTTGTTCTTAATCTTATTTGAAATTCCCTGCCTGATTATATGGGCATCTTTCAATGGGGAAAGTACCAAGATGATAAGGCACTTGTATGTGCAGCTGACACATCACATAGAGGAAAAGCAACTACCTGATGGTTTCTAAACCCTTAAGAAAAGGCTTTATAACTTTTGCATTTCATTTTTAATGCAAACAAAACAAGTCTATGTTGTATTTAATGCTCAATATAAAATGTATTTTTCACCCTTACCATGCAAACAAAACATGGGAAAAAACATTCTCTGTACAAATAAACAAATTCAAACACACATTCATGCATAATATACATACATGCATGTATGTATAAATGCCCAGCAGACATTCTGGATGAGACACTCTCCCTGGGAAACTTGGCAAGTGCTATTCTAAAACAAACACAATGAAGTGCTGGGAAAGATTTAAAGGTTTTTATGTATTTATTTTGTTAACTGGGTGGGTCATTTGGTCTACTGACCTGTTTTAGTCATGACCAAGGTGCAATACAAGTAATAATCAGGGAATGCATTACAAGTAAATGAAACTTAATAAAATAAACAGTCAGTATAAAATAACATTTGGATGTTGACGAGACAGAAATTCAGTCTAAGGGTATGATATATTATGCACACGGAGAGAAAGTTTTTACAACAGATATACGTAAGAGTTCAAGTTGGCCAGGGTATTACATGTTTCTCTTTTGCTAGATGAAATAATTGTGTGTGCTAGCCAATATTTCAAAAAACAAATACACTTAGTGGGCAAGATTCACGAAGCCTCCGTGTAAGAGTTACAAGGCTTACACGGAGGCTGCAGTTAAACGGTGTGATGTCAGCATGTCATGCATATGCATGAGGGCATGCTGAATCACATCTAAGGCTAACACGGTCCATGTAAGACAGTAGGGGGCGTGTCTGTAGGGCGAGCCCTGCAAACGGACACACCCCCAAAAGAGTAAAAGTCCCGAAAGTAAACCCCCACGACAGAGTCCGTGTAAATGTGAATAAACACAACACAACACATGCCCCCACAGACTATGAACATAAAATGTAGAAATGAACATCTAATAATTTTTTTTTATAAGTTCTAAAGATGTTTGCCCGTGAGTGCGCTCGTTTGCGCGGGCGTGCCCGGCGCTTAGCCACAGTTAGCAGTCAGTGGAAAAGCATATAAGAACTAAATATGCAAAGTAAGCCAAGAAGCAATAGCGTAGCAGTAGAGACGTCGGCTGAAGAGGATGCAGTCATGGTTCGAGCCCCCACAACATCATTTTTTATTTTTAGTGAAATAAGCACAAAACAAGTCCCTGACATATATGTACATATATAAAATTATATTTTATGTAAAATGTAATGAAATGGGCGATGTATTTTGAAGAAATGTGAGATAAAAAAATTTAAAAAAAATGTGAGATGTGCCCATAGCTGAGCTACAGTCTAACAAGTTGAGGATATCTGCTTGTAGGTGAGCAGTGTTTTAACATGTGTAAAATGAGTGCCTGTAGGTGAGCAGTGTTTTAACAGGTGTAAAATGTGTGCCCGTAGGTGAGCAGTGGTTTAGTAGGTGTAAAATGAGTGCCCGGGGTTCAGCAGTGTTTTAACACGCTGAAACTGTGTGCCCGTAGCTCAGCTGAGCGTAATATGCGTGCTGACAGCCAAACGACGAGTAAACTGGCGTAACCCGTTTGCGCGGAGCTGCGCACCGTGCCAACAAGCTAACCGACGGGCAACGTTGAGCAAGCTGTATCAAAACTGCCTTTACACAGACACACCTCCTAGCCTGTGTAGACAGTCATAAAATATAAAAAGCAATGGCCAGGTTCGAACCCAGGATACCATGCACCATAGTCAAAGTACTGAACCACTAAGCCATGACAGTTGCACTTAGAAATGCGGTAATAGCATATATATATGAATGAATAGAAAGAGGAGCATGACAAAGCAGGTTTTGTGAAGCTGATACAATTCCAAAATGGCCAATCACAGATAAGTGCGGGGAAAAACGGCATATATAAGCCCCATAGGTGGGAATACACAGCATAACCGATTGTAGAACTGACTTGCAGCCAGGATGTCAGGTGTAGGTGAGGGTAGTTGCATCCGAGCACAGAGGTGGGGCATTGTGGAGTCCAAATATATGGTTTGGCTCCTCATCCATAATCATGAGGCCCAACTCATGCAGGGCCAGGTCCTGTGGGGAGCATATAGGGCTGAGGCATGGGACCAGTTGGCTCATGATCTCACCAGTGCCACAGGAATACCAAGGACTGGTGAGCAGGTCCATCACCACCATGCGGACCTGAAGAGACGGAAGCAGGACCAACTGAACCGTTGGATCCAGGAGGCCCGGCAAATGCCCAATGCCCCACTACTGAATAAGTTACATGTAATTATTTATGTAAGAAAGTAACCTAGCTGATATTATGGAGATGTGTATTCCAATATTACTGTATTTATATTACAGCTGCAGGTGTCCATTCTGCGAACCGTCGAGCCTATGGCGATAGGCTGGTGCGATTGCACCACCAGGCAGGTCAGTAATTCCCTCCCTGTAACTGTAAATAAATATATAAGTATGACAGTTAGCAAAAGAGTGCAGTGTAGTCACTAATTAATAAAATGTGCAAGTAACAGTGTAAGAGGGTTTGCAAGTATTGCTTGATTACAAAAGTGTGATGCAGCCTGCAATCCAAACATAAAAATGAAACAAGTCTGAAATAAAGATGTCCCACCTGTAATATAATAGTACATAACCTGCAGCAGGCTGAAAAGTACAGCTGCAGAAGCTGAGTAAAACATGTGTGAAATATATCCCTGTTGAAATACAGAAACATGACATAAGTGAGACTGTTGGAAAGGATTGTTATAACTACAGGGAAAACATGTCAATAAAGCCTAGAATTAAGTACCATCCTGAATTGTAAAAATAAAACAAGTGAGAGAGTGTGAGAAAGAGGCATGAATCCACCAATAAAGTAGTAATAACTCCTGAATAAAGTATACTGCAGTCAGTACAGAATGAAATGAATGTGACAGGCAGAACCAAACAGTAACATGTGTTGAAAACAGTACTGCAGCTGGAATGTGTGTCCCAAAATCTGGATATGTTGCTCTCAGTCTGCAATATGCAGATAGTATGGTTGTCTGAAATACCAAACATCCACTGTTGTCTATAGCTATATAAATCAAATGTAGCAGGATGATGTAGCTGAACAGAGCCAGATATGAATGTGTATGAATAAAAATGAAATGTATATTGATGTAGCAGTAACATTCTTATCACCAACCTGAAGTATTTATCACATAGGAAACTGTAGGCAGAACTGTAGTGTGTATATATCTGCAGCTAGTAGAAATGTACAGCATATGTATTGGTATTTGAAGTTGTTAATTAAATGTTCTTCACCCTACCCTATAACCACATATAATCCATTCCACGTGAAATTGGTATGTGCAATCACAATTAACACCCCTGGACATTTGTCCTGTTGGTTCATACATATTTGCATGTACGTTGATGCATCTGCCCTGTTCATACATCCAAACCTGTTGGCCTGTTGCCATCAATCAACCCTGCATGTTGTTGGATTGTGTATTGCTGTTCAAATTATGCATGTGTTATGCTTGCTGTTCAATGGCTTGAATATATGGGTGTTTGGTTAATGGGAATACTAATGCATGCTGTTACAGCTAATTGTGAATGGTATTGTACGTTACTAACCCAAACTGTCATAACATAATACAAAACATAGGACGACAGGGAAGGCGGGTTCCAGCGGACCCACCTCTCCCACCTCAGCTGGCGAGTGCACCTGGCAGTAGTGCCCAGGCCGGACCTTCCTCCGGTGGCCCTGTGCCACCTGTGGGTGGAAGCGCTGCAGGGGATGGGGCTCGTCCCCCCTCTGCAAGCATGGCCGGAGGAGAACATCCACTCACCCTCCATAGTGTCCGGACTGTGGTGCGTAGGGAGATCCGGCATGCTGTGCTTGGGCCCCTATGCCAGCTTGAGGAATGGGTGGCACAACTCACGGGCGTGCCTGCTGCCCGGCCTACACAGCCCCCAGCACAGCCCCATCCTGGGCAGTGAAGGCACAGTGGCAACTGCCCATGGGTGGGGATCTCAGTTCCACTGTTGTCATCTGTGGGCTCATGGGCTCGAGATATCCAAACATCCATCCCCGTCAATTGTGTAACCCCCCCCACATGTGTCATACACTGCCCCTGTATGTGTCTTGTTTGTCTTGTCTGTTAACCTACCCAACCTACCTCCCCAGCTATACCGACTTCCTGTACCTGACATACCACTTTCACCTGAAAAAAAAAAAAAAAAGGGCACTCTGTACCCACAAAAAAATTACGCCCCATACATAGCTGCCCATTTTGCACACGTCTGCTGGACATGTAAACTGTCAATTACAATTGGCTGTACAACAAGTATTATTATTGTCCTTACACCTCTCTCAGGAGTGGAAGGTTTCAAATGTCACACCAAATTACAAACATATGCACAGCTGTTGCTGATGAAGAAATGGGCAGCTATAGACCTTACCTACATCCCTCCTGCAAAACCCGAGCTTGTTTCCCTACTGTCTTACCCTCTTTGTGACCCCTTTTTCACCACTTTCCTATCTCCCCATTTTCTTTTCTTTCAAAGAAAATAGCTGGTGTAAGAGTAAGCACTTTTAAGCAGTAGTAAGCGGGTGTGCGCGAAGCTAAGCGGCAGTGCGCATGCGTGACCTCCGCGCAAACCAGCACTAACCCACTTACAACTGCTTAAAAGTGCCTTAGTCACTCTGAATGACAAGGCCTGTAGTTTTCTCAGCAGCAAAATAAAATACCTCCATCAGTCTCGAACCCAGGACCTTGGAAACACTAGTCTGCATGACTTACCACTAAGCCATGACTTCCATACAAGAACATTGTGCTGAAAGAAATATATCATAAAATAGTAGGAATTAATTTAAAGGGAATATACAAGTCTAGCACACAAAGCATGTCATGTATATTTACTGTCAAATCTAGTGGATTTGTAAAATTGTACTGTGTGCTGAGAAACAGTCATGCTAGTTGGTAGCTACTAGGTAATAATGTCACAGTAGCATCTGGCAAGCCACACACATAACATACTCAGAGCAGGATAAACACAGCCATAGTTGAATAGTTAAGAGTGCAGACATAGCAACTGTGACTGAGTTACAGGGATGTCCCTGATGTGAAAACAAATGTCAACTGTGCCCCACTGACACCCTGCCAAATGTACTAACAGTAGCTTACAGAACAACATGCATTGCAGTGTCTACAACACAGCCTGAAATATGAGAGACATACCAACCCTTACACTCACAGAACAGTGTCCACAGCAAACCAGCATGGTCCCCACCCTGATAATCTGAAAGGGCTACGCCTACCTAACAGACCTTTTTATAGCACAGGCCTGTAATCACAGTGAGAACTGCAAACACTACACAACAGGCTGCATGCAATTAGTAAATGCTGGCTAACAATTGGTGCAGAGGCCATCACATGGACATGTGTAGATACCTACAAAAGCATCCTGTACTCCCAGTCCACACATGCAATACTGTCATTGCACCCGCTGGAGGTAGAGAGAGAGAGAGAGAGAGAAAACAAAAAAAAAAAGAAAGAAAGAAAGAGAAAGAAATAACAAACCGGAAACATCAAGGCAAAGAGGCAGACAGCAGGCCAAGCAACTGCAAGCCTACACAAACAGCTGCAACAAACACAGGTAATGTAAAGTACTACTATAATACTCTACATACTGTGAACCCTCCAGATGTGTTATTGGTCTGTATCTATGTATATGAGGATGTGCATAGGGACGGGAACATACTGAAACTGTCACTGAAGGCTCCACATACATATGTATGTGATGGTAGCTATGTGCACATAGCAATGTAGGTTGTAGTGCAATGTACAAGTAGGTGGTACAGTAATGGGTGTTCAGCAGTACGTTACTGTGTGTATACATATGTGGACCTAAAAAGGAGTATATATATATATATATATATTTATATATATATATATATATATATATATATATATATATATATATATATATATATATATATATATATATATATATATAACATGTGTATACGTATGTATATCGAGATATGTATGTATATATATATATATATATATATATATATATATATAATATGCATATGTGTATACATAGATATACAGGGATGTAGAAATACATAGACAGACATAGTTTCATAGTGGCATAGTATAGTACTAGGCTATCTGCAGACAGTGTATAGAATAGATTTAGAAACCTGCGCCTCTGTATAGTAGTGACAGAGTGAAGACCCCCCTACATAATAGTGTTAGTGTACTGTGCCTCTGTCTAGTAGTGACACAGAGATGACCCCTGCTGTAAACCTATGATCTCTCATCCACTTGTCAAGAATGCACATGAAGAGTGTCAGTGAGGGTCTCTGCCTAACATGAACTGGGATCCTGTTTCACAGTATGGGAAGCCTCTTAGTGATGGATCTATCCCTACAGTATGTCCTATTCATATGTGTGCTGAGGTTTAAATCCGTAGCTGTCATGCTTCTGATGGATTTGGATTGTATGAGGTGGAACATGTCCATCACTAACAGATAGGACATGGCCTACTACATCAGGCACAGATCACCCCTACGTAGGCAGTATGCTATGGAATAGAGCATGAGTTACGTTAGTCTGGCAGCATATGACAGGTGTTGCAGACCCTTGATCCACCTGGTGATGTACTCATGGGGTCCTCCTAGCTGTTGCAAGTGCCAGGTGAGGTACATACCAAATGGGGCATAGTACACAGTCATGGGCCTGATAAGGGAGGAGTATAATGGTACAATGACCCCTTTTGATGTGGATGTGAATCCCTTCATGATAAGGTGGGCAAGGTAGGATGTCCATCCAACCACTTCGGCAACGTGGGTGTCAAATGATAGGTCAGCATTGCACAGTGTCACCAGGTCTCCGATTACTTTGTCTGTACTCAGTGGGTTATTGTCTATGTGATAATATGTAGGTACCTTGTCCGTCCAAAAGGGTATGAGTATACATTACGTGGCATGCAGTGTCAGGCCATGACTCCGCCACCAGTTGTTGGTGTCCGTGAGGCCTGTCAGTAGGATGTATGTGTCAGCAGGTGTATTGCCTATGGCACCTAGTATGCAGTCATCTTTGAACATTGTCAGCCACTACCCTCCCATGTCTGCTTCCACATCTGAGAATGATATGCCGAACATGAGTAGTCCCAGGACAGAGCCCTGTGGGACACCACATGTGACTGGCTCTGAGTCTGACATGGCACCAGTGAGGTTGACTATAGGGTTTCTATCCGTTAGCTGGTTTGCAACCCATCATGTGACATATGGATTTACATGTTAGCTGTTGATCATGTCTATGATGGCAGAGTGCGGTATTGTGTTGAATGCTGTAGGCAAGTACAGGTAGGCTGTATGGACCACTATGCCCTCAGCAATGGCTATAGTGACTGATTTGAAAAGGTCAACCAGGTTCATAAGGCAGGATCTGCCCTCTACAAAGCCAAACCGGGTGGGAACAAGTGTCTAAGTCCCCAATGTCTCTGTGTATGGGTATCATAATGATCCTTTCCATAGTGTTGCAGACCAGGCTGGTTAAGCGTATGGGGCGGTAGTTACCAGGGTCTGTAGAGGTGCCTCCTGTGTGGAGTGGGACTACTGTTGCTGTATGCCAGTGTCCAGGTACATATGCTGTAGTAAGGCTACGGCTGAATAGCATGTAATGTGCATGTGTAGCTCCTCTTGCAGTTCACGTAGCATGCAACCCGCAATACCGTTGGGTCCCATTGCTGCTGTGTTTACAGCTCCGCTGAGGGTGGTTCCCAGCTGGACATCCGAGATGACAGGGAGGTTACAGTCAGCTGGGATAAGTAATTCCACATGTGTGAGTGAGGGAATGTAGAAACCTGCACTGAACCTGTCTGCCAGACTGTTGGCATTATCTGTGTGTTCAGTGTAGCGTATGTCACTGTGAACTAACCGTGAACACAACTGAGGGTTCCCACCCAGGTGTGTCACATAGCAGAGGAAGGCCTTGTGGTTATCTGTAGTGACCATAGCGATGTCCCTCTCATTGTTGGCCTTGCATGTTTGTACGACAAAACCCATCTGTCTACTACTGCTGATGAGAGATGCTGTAGCTCTATGGAAGTATGCTCTGCTGTGCAGTAGCTACCATCTGTTGTTATACAAGTTGTTCAATGCTGGGGTCCACCAGACAGGATGCCTGCCCTTGGTGGAGAGGGTCATGGTTCCATTTGTGATTGCATGATCCATGCATTCTTGGAGATGTCTGTAGAAGCATATGTGAGGGTGTCTGCATTGTGGGAAGTGGATTACACTGGCCCAGTGGGCATTCAGGATACCAACTCAGTTATAAGACGTGTAAAGTCGGCATGTGAGAGGTCTCCCACTGTAGTCTGTTGTGTTGTGGGGGAGGTGGGATATGTATATCCAGGGTGATTAGTCTGTGGTCAGATGTGACTAGTGAGGGGTATCCTTCCAGTGTGTAGCACATTGTCCCCATGTTTGTGATGATCAGGTCTAGTATATTATCTCCTGTTGTGGGAGAGGTGACTAATTGTTCCATTGCATTTAACATAGTGAATACTGGGAACCTTTGGGCTAGGGTGTTTGGGGTAGAATAATGCACCCAGTATATGTTAGGGTAGTCGCACTATCGCAATATGATGGTGTGTGGTGGGACATTCATATCCTCCAATGTCTACAGGAAGGCCGACTGTGGTCCCTGAGATCGGGAGGGTGGTCTGTAACATGCTACCAGTTGTATAGCAGGTTTGCCTACGGTTATCTGCACCTGGATGGTCTGAATATGGACACACCCCCTCCCTGTCCGTTTTGTCCCGAGTCCTGGGGCCAAAATGCATGATACGGGGTATAGCCTGGTACTGCTGGTGTGCTCTCAGGAGCCTTGAACCAGGTTCTCACGTACTGCACAGACATCGAGATTGGTAGAATATGTATGTACAGATATATGTAATACACGCATACATATATAGATATCTGTAGAGACTTAGACATATACAGATAGATCTGACTGACAACAGACATGTCTGTATATGACTATCTCTCACTCTCTGTCCCACCCCCTCACACTCACACTCACCCTGTGTCTCTCTCTCACTCTCTCCCCTCTCTCCCCACATCTATATGTATATATCTACATCTAGATATACATATGATATATACATATATACAAACAGATATATATCCATATACAGATATAAATATATCAATATATATATATATATATATATATATATATATATATATATATATATATATATATATACATATATAGACTATGTGAGGCACATGTGTGCAGATGTCTTGCTACAGGTGCCTGGTGTTACAGGCATGGAGTGAACACCAGTGTGGATACCATACCCCATTCAAAAACACTGACACCAGTAACCACCACATATGTACATGCCTGCCCACCACTGCATGTGTCAGGGGGGAACAGGGTCAACAAGTGTACAATAGGCTCCACATCGATACACACAGTGGCACACTAGTCCTGTAATACCTGTACATGGAATGTGTTAGTGGACATGGTGTGTCAGCTATGGACATGTAGGTCACTGTACCCCTCCACACCCCACAATGTCCTACACGGTATTTACCTCCCATGACAGCTACAGATATGGTGAAGGTCACAGACATATGCACGTAACTGTGTCAATGCACTAAAACACCACAGAGCGCACACAGACTACCTACATAGAGGTTACCACTGCTGGATATACATAGTTCGGTCACACCCATGACAGTTGTCTCCCAACCATGGTAACACCTCCAACATCCACAACACAAATTACCTACATCTGTCGTCCTTGTCACTGCAGTATAGAGCACATGGTGGAGGTATGGGACCCTACCCACAGATATGACATATCCTGTAGTAGACCACACAGAATTAAGCAGCAAGCCTCCCCATGAGTAGATGTCAGACATACCCCTGCTGAATGTTATGCTGATAGGTAATATGCCATATGAGTCACCCTGTGTAACTGTTTGTAAGGAGCAGGTACGATCATAACACATGTGTCACAAGGGGCAGGATAGCATAACAGTATGCTGCTGTAGGCCCAGGGCCAAAATCACACTACCTACCTAGGACGCAATGCACACCCATTAACACATTGCAAACAGAATATGTGAGGTGGAATGAGTGTGCTAGTGACTGGGTGCATGTTGTGTACTGGCGTGATTGCTCACCATGACTGTCTGTCTGTCATGGTAGTGTGAGTCCATGGTGTGAGGCCAGAGACAGGTCTGTGGGGTATTGCGATCAACACATACTACATTGCCATATGTTGTGCTGTGTTACCCTGTATGTCACTGTGGTGTAGGTAGGGTTATGGCAAGTAAGAGTAGGGTGCAGTACCAGTGAAATATGTAACGTGCATTGTGTGCAGTGCATGGGCTGATAATGTTCCCCATACAGTACCTTGATTCAAACCCCCAGTGTGGGGTCGCGTATTGTACCTGAAACAGTGCGTTGACTGCTGCAGTATACTAGTCTGTTGTATGGAGTGTGCCAGGTACTGTTGCACAGTTGTCGGATGAGCACTGATATCTGGTCATGTACATGTATATCCCCCAATAGACAGACAGATGCTATATATGGTGCCTAAGTTATATCACTGCAGTCATGTATAATGTGTATTATGTGTGCTATAGTCTGCTGACAGATATTGCTGACATATTTCCCTTCTCCTTTTCAGGGACATGGTTCACCAAAGGAACCCAGTCTACTCCGCTGCAGAAGAGGAGGAGATACACCAGAGCCTGGTGCGGGATTTCGCTGTACTCTTTTCCTGCACCAGCCAGAACCAGCAGGAGAGGCTGCACTGTGGCAAGACCTGGTCCATTGGGTAAATGACATGGGCACACATAACCGGACATATGAGCAGGTACGTCATCACTGCAGTGATTTAATTAGAAATGTCCGTCTGCGTGCGTCAGATATCCACAGGCAGCAGCTTGCCACAGGTGGTGGGGTGGCTAGACATCCCCCCCTCACCAGACTGGAGGGACTACTCCTGAGTGTTGTGGCTCCAGCACAGCAGCAACAACAACAGCATACATTTGTAATGATGGAGGCTGGAGCCACACAGCAGCAGGACACAGAGTGTGCAGGTAACATGCCATGTGTATAGTGACCATTCTGTACACTGTTAGGTTATGCATGTGTGTTGTGTGTCCTCGATTTGTAGCTGTTATCTTGGTAATTATTGTGCATTAGTGATAACCTCATTATCTGCAGTACACCTGTGGAAGCTAACTGTTGCACTACTGAACTGTAACATGCCCATAATATCAATGGCACAGTTGTGCCCACTGACGATGAATGTCTCTTTTCTGCAGGTCCCTCTGGTGTAACAGCAAGGCAGCCTATCCATGTTGGTGAGTGTGTAATACCATTACCTTCACTACTCTGCATACTAATAGTAATAATAGGCTAAAGCAGTAGTGCAATGTGTTTGATTGCAGGTGTGTTTGTGTCTGTGGGTTGATATCTCATAAACTGAGGTGTGTGCATGTGTGCATGTGTGCATGTGCCCATGTGTGCATGTGTGCATGCGTGCATGTCTGCATGTGCCCATGTGTGCATGTGTGCATGTGTGCATCAGTGGTGGCATGGTGTACATATTGTAAACTGTGTTTCCTGTCTTACTCCCACAGGTTCTGGTGCTGCTCTGGTGTCATGCAGCAGGGAACCTGAATCAGCTGCTGTGGATAGTGATGATGATACCTGTGTAATGGCACAGGTAGGTGTGCCAGGGTCCGTCATTGGTCAGCCAATTGACACTACACAGCTGTCGACCCCATCTATGCGCACAGTCATCCTGCCAATACATCCTTTGTCACCAATGTCCCTAGGTGATGGACAGGATACAGTGGGCATTGACCAGGGTAATGTGGTACCAGTGGCACATGCATCCCCACACTGCAGCCATGGCCAGGGCCCTGACACGGTACCGCACAGGCAGACATCCATGGGTTCTCGTGGGAGCATCCGTGGGCATACCGCCCCTGTCAGACATGCCCACAGAGGTCTTTCAACCCTAGCTATGTTCCGGGCTGTAATGCAGGCACAGTCACGTATAGAACGGTACACCAGACAGGGTCTGAGGGAGCTGAGAGCATGTCGCACAGCCATGAGTGACAGCATGCGTGATATTGCGGCTGCCATCCGCAACTTCACCAAGGTCATTGACAGATGTTGGGGGGACACATTAGATCTGTTCCACAACTATATGTCCATGAGCCAGGGCAATAGTGGACGGTTGAGGCGTCGACGTGGCCATATGCCAGCAACAGCAGCAGCTGGCAGCCATCGCGGATGACAACAGGGCCACGGCCGCTCACATAGTGCCAGCAGCAGCCCCAGCAATGTTGGGTCTGTGCTGTCATCGGACCGCCCCAGGAGACCACGTGCATGTGGTGCTGGACAGTCCCAACAGGGACCTGTCTCCAGTCAACGAACACCTGCTTCTGATGACAGTACCCAGTCTGGATTGGTACCTGATACGGTCCGTAGCACCCCTGCCAGGCACAGGTACCGTGTCCGTGGCCACAGACAGTGATCTGTATGTCCTGGCAGGTACAGTCTGCGGCTGTCCACAAACACCTGTATATGGCAGCCATGAGTTGGGACTGTGTGCATTCATACACACATGCAAAGTGATAACACCTAGGGCTACCGCATACACGCACACACTGCATCAACATTGCCCCATCTTGTACTGCTGTCCCTCACCAACACACACACACAGACATGTCAATTGGTTGTATCAGTGGCAGACTCAGGCATACCAGGTACACACCCTGTGCATATGATGAAACTGTGCCACCTCCTGCAATCTGTAAGATCGGTTGCGAACAGGTTAACATGTTGCTGATGCACAGGGTGACTACATAGGCGTATTGTAATAGTATGATGTTGACAACAGTACAGTGTAATTATAGCATTGTGGGTATATACCAGCATGCCTGATGCAGTTACAGTATGAATGTAATTGTATTGTTTTGTACACCCATACTAATTACCACAGTGTTCTGTCTGCACATCTTTGCATACTGGTGGTGAGGCTGTGAAGGGATGGCCACCTACATAGGTAGCACAGGGGATACAACAATGTACATATTGATACTCAATGATGGCCATGTCAACTGCGAGTTGCATGCTGTCCACACACGACTCTGCAATGCAGATGTTTCAGGATGTTGATATCTGTGCAGTACTACACAGCAGGTTCAGGGCTCACAAGAGCACACTAGCACTACAAGGTCACACCTCATACCATGCATAACAGCACCAAAACACAGAACTAACTATGACAGGAGGGAGAGTGTCCATACATGTCAAGGATACTGTGGTGCCAGGACAGGTAGCATACATCATACTACATCTGGAACTGCTGAGTGAGGGCTCAGTGTCTGTTATTTGAGATGTGTATTATTACAGGTATGAGCACTTGGGTATCAGGCCAGTTATTCAACATTTCGAAGGTACGTGGTCTATACACTTGTGGGGGTTGCGGCTGGACCCAGCTCATCTGACCTGGGAATGTCTGGGTACTGGCTTAGAGTGCCTGCATATATGCACTGTTACATACTGGAAGTCGTACACCTTGTTTGTTGTAGCATAGTCTACATACAGGCCTGCTGACTCTAGCTTTGTTTGTATGCATGTTTGCCTGTTATGTTCCTGAAACACTGATTCCACCTGCGGTGCAGATATACAGTGCCTCTGTGGATCCCTAGTGACATCTGTGTTGCTTATTGTACTGATGTCCATGTGTCACTTGACAGACCGTCACTGTTTGACCTGTTTGCATGTAGCTTGCCTGTAACACATTGCATATGATGTACCTCACATTTGCTCAAGACAGCATTCATATATGCCAGCACTAACAATTCAGGAGCACTACACCCTCACATAGTCACCTTGAGTACCTTGTTCCCCATTGGCCCTATGTGTCATTACTTAGTGTGGGAGTCACAATGCTATGGCAGCATGTGCAAAGGTCACCTGTCGATCTACTCTCAGGTCCAGTTGGTGAATCTGTGAGTCATGTGGCAATGTTACAGCTGCCTCATGTACACAGACACCCCTCTCCCCTTCCCATACATGTACAACACATGTAAGAGATGCAACCACATAGCCAAACTGGGGGCTAAGCTCTGTTTACACAGCACTGGCATTCCCTGTCAGGTGGAGTGGGATACTACAGTGAATACAGTACCAGTCTCCCATAGACCTGCCACGACCACAATCCAAACACAGACACACACAGGTACATTATTGGGCTCTCAGAATAGCATCCTGCCTGAGCAGCTGACACCTGCAAAGCAGACACACAAGCAAACATTACGCCAGAGCAGAGCACATGCGACACATAGCTCACAAAGCCTGTGTGCCTAACATTGTCAGGCCATACGGCTAGACAACACACCTGCTATGGTTGTATGAGGTACCTCTATTGACACGTACACGGTGGTCCTGCTCCCAGGCTGAACAAGGTGACGGTCACGCTGAGCTGCCCGTCGGGCACTATGATCCACTACATAACACAAGCAAAGCAGTCACTCCAAGGCATGTAGCAGTATGACTCAGTCATTGTCTGTGCCAGTGTGTATGACCTCTGACGCACCTCCCTGGACTACATGTTAGGGGACATGGAGGGGCTCTCTGAGGTTGTGGCACAGGCTGGTATGACCCTAGCTTTGGGTAGCATCTCACCCTCACCATGAATGCTGCCACAATATGTAGACAGGATCATCGGTTTCTGCACTTAACGTATCTTTCAGTGACATCCAAAGGGGATCCAATGCCTGTCAGTGTGAGATTACATGCTGGACATGCCACATTGCTTTGCTTGGGACAGCTTGCACCTGTCACCCATGGGCCATTGTATATTGGCAGAGGCTGTTGCTACACACATACTGCCTTTGTATGCAAGGCTGACATTACATAGCCACCTACACAGGTAGCAC
The DNA here is from genome assembly GCF_019279795.1 of Protopterus annectens. Taxonomy (NCBI): domain Eukaryota; kingdom Metazoa; phylum Chordata; order Ceratodontiformes; family Protopteridae; genus Protopterus; species Protopterus annectens. The sequence continues at coordinate 1,325,407,846 of NC_056739.1, read as the reverse complement.
ACGGGATGGGACACTAATAGCAATGCTACTCAACAGCAACAGTGTAAACCTCAAGATGCATGCAGTGGAAACTGTCCTTAGCATGGGGTAAAGCAATATCTGTGCAGTAACAAACTCCTGGTACAAGGCTCCCAGGTGCTCACCATCAGTGCCAGGTCATTCCTGATACCATGCTTGTCATCCCCAACACATGCTCCAAAACAGAAAAGGGGGGATGTATCCAAAGACACCTCAGATACACACACCCCCAGGTTGGTGGCACTGCACAAAGCATCAGAGCCTCTCCATGTGAAATACACAGTGGTTTAGACTGCCTTCAGGTTCATAGCCTGGCGCACACCACACTCCCATACCCAGGAAACCCACTTGGCCTTCCTGACAACACTGGGAATATGACGGTCTCTACACACACCATTATATGGTTGTACCGCAACTACCCACACATACAGTGTGAGCATTATTCTAGCTGCGAGACCCTATCTGAAGGTGTCTTATCATTCATTCCCTCATTGCTATGGAACAACTTGTTACCACTCCCACAAGTGGTGACAACATGCTGCACCTGTTCATCAACAACATGTGGTCTATATGCTCCAGATCAATCATGTATCCCTCGCTGGTGGGATGACACCATCTACAACCCACACTGTATAGTCACATACCACATGCAGCCCCTGCACAGAACACCCCAGTCATACAGTTGTCTGATGCATATTCCATGTATTCACATGAGGCAGGCTTCGGACATGGGAACTCTTGCAGTTCACATGTACATATGTGTAGGTGGCACACACATACATCATGTGTGCATTGACATTACTGATATAATGTATGTCGTGCAATATTGGGAACAACACCCCACACACATGGACAAACTGTGTGACAAAATTACACATGGCATTTGTAGGATACAAACCCGTACCTAACTATGTTAGATCACTTGTGAGAGTCACATTAGCAGAGCACGCTATTTGCATTATTGGGGGGATTGCTTTCTCCTGCTGTACTTATAGGGTGCTGACATCATCAGTGTTTAGACAGTGGAATATGCAGCATGTTTTGTGTAGTAAATGTTGCCAAAAAGGACATTTCTCACACACATGGAATTGTACACACTACTCCCCCATACACAGTCACACACACACTGAACACTTGCAGGATTCAAAACCCCTACCTAACTATGTTATGACACTAGTGAGAGACGCATTAGCAGAGCGTGCTATTTGCTTTACTGGGGGCATTGCTTTCTCCTGCTGTACTTATAGGGTGCTGACATCATCAGTGTTTAGACAGTGGAATATGCAGCATGTTTTGTGTAGTACTAGTTGCCAAAAGGGACATTTCTCATACATATGGAATTGCTCACACTACTCCCCCAAACACAGTCACACACACACTGGGCACTTGCAGAATTCAAACCCCTACCTAACTATGTTATGACACCAGTGAGAGACGCATTAGCAGAGAACGCTATTTGCATTACTGGGGGCATTGCTTTCTCCTGCTGTACTTATAGGGTGCTGACATCATCAGTGTTTAGACAGTGGAATATGCAGCATGTTTTGTGTAGTACTAGTTACCAAAAGGGACATTTCTCATACACATGGAATTGCACACACTACTCCCCCATACACAGTCACACACACACTGGGCACTTGCAGGATTCAAACCCCTAACTATGTTATGACACTTGTTAGAGACGCAGTAGCGGAGCGCGCTATTCACATTACTGGGTATAATTTTTGCTCCTGACATATGTATAGTGTGCTGACATCATTATGGATGAAGAGGTATGTACATCTGTTACTATCCATATCTATTCATTAACTTTGCACAGGCACAGTGGCCTACTGTACTGTGGAGGCAGACGCCAACTACACTGTGGATAGCCTTCTGTATTCCCTAGGGACAACGATCAGGTATTGCACTCTACGGCCATATGTTTACCTGTCAGATGCACGTATCTGTTGCTCATATACTGTTTGTGGGTCTTTATTGCCATAGCCTTCCCTATCTCTATAAACAACGTGTGTACTGTGGGAGATGTTTGCATATGAGTGGGATCCAGTACTTTACTTATGTCTCTGTTGTAACTTCACTGTGTGCACTGGGCAGATGTCTGTATTGTGGGAGGTTCCTGTGTTAACACATAGAAATGCCAGATATGTGTGTGCAACTGCTGAACTGTGATACAGCCTAAGTGTGTGAGCATGCCCAGTTCACAGTCTGTATGGCTTCTTGTCTGCCACATCTCATTTATCTAAGTGTGCGAGCATGCCCAGTGTGACCTTTCCTTATGTTTGGATCTGTGGACCACCACATTTCTGTTTGTGTGTGGACGCCATCTATATATCACATGTACAGTTGAGTGTTGGACATCAGGTTGTGTTCTTACTGCCCAACTGCTGTGTGTCTGAACCTAACAGGCATTATACTGTGCCTGCAGGGTCGCCATGGGATAGTTTGCATACAGTTGTCATCATCCTTTCCTGCTGACCAAACAGTTGTATTGTTGTATAGTGTACTGGTGCAAAACTTTCACTGTGGTGGACAGTATGATCGGTTTCAGTCCAATCACTGCTTGTAATGTTTATAGTGAGCACACCAGAGTGGTTGAGGGCCAGTTGTGCAGATATGACCATGTTGCATTTTGTTCAGTTATGGACAGCTTAGTACATGATTGTCCGACATTGTTATTGTATTCCACAACTTGTGTGGACAGTGACAAACAATGGCCATGTGCCCTAGTCCATTTGTAATGCTAGTCAGAGAGTGTTTGTCCTTCAACACACATTTACTGGTGTTTGCCATGACATATGTCACGGTTAGTGTGCTGTGCCTCTGTCTACCCATGACATACAGGTGATATCCAGGGTACACCTGCCATCTCCCATCCAGTCATCATGATTCCTCTGGATGACAGTCACTGAGGGACTCCTGGATATCCTGTAGTGGGAGTTTAGTCATGAGTGGAGTGAGCTTCTGGGTTGTGGACCAATCAGTACAGCATGTCCTGTTTATGTCTGTGCTGGGGTTCAGGCCTGTCAGCTGCATAGGTCACCAGCATTCAGTGTTTACATGGTGCCAAACGTCCATTGATACCAGGTTGGTCATGGCTCTAAACATCAGGCACAGTTCACCTCCAGCCAGGCAGTATGGCACTGTGTGGAGCTGCAGTTACTTTACTCAGGTGACACATGACATCTGTTACAGCTCTGCAATCCTCCTGGTGGGGTATTTGTGTGGTCATTCCAGTTGCTGCAGGTGTCTGCTACGGTACATCCCACAGGGGCCATTGTACTCAATTGTGAGGCTGCAGTTTGTTTAATCAGCCAACACATGGCATCTGTTCGAGCTCTTTGATACTCCTGGTGAGGTACTTTTGTGGTCTTTCCAGTTGATGGAGGTGTCTGCTGAGGTACATCCCACAGGGGCCATTGTACTCAATTGTGAGGCTGAGGAAGGATGACCGCAGAGCCACAATGACCTCCCCTGATCTAGATCTGACTACCTTCATGATTAGGTGGGTATATGGTATGTTTCTGCAACCACTATAGCCACATGCTTGTCCAATGCAAGGTATCTATCAACTTGTGTCCCCAGGTCTCTTATTACTTCTTCAGTACTTAATGGATTAACACCTATGTAGTAATTGGTGGGCACTTACTGTATATCCACAGGGGATGACTATACACTTTTCTGCAATTAGCTTGCTGACATGGCTATGGCACCAGTTGTCTGTTTCTATGTGGCCCTTTTGTGGGATGCTTGTGTCAGCTGGAGGGTGAGATATGGTGGCCAGTTTGTAGTCCTCTGCAAACTTGTTCAGACACAGTCCTTCCATGTTGGCCTGTACCTATGGGACATATATACCAAACAAGGGAGGTCCCAGGACTGAGCCTTGTGGGATGCCAGTTGTATCTGGTTTGTAGTCTGACATGGTTGCAGCATTTCTGACCATGGCAGTTCTGTCCTTGGGCTGGTTTGCAACCCCTCTACTGACATAGGGGTTTATATTTAAGCTGGTGAGCTTATCTATAATGAACACGTGGGGTATTGTATGGAAGCCTTTTGCAAGGTCCAGCTAGACTGTGTGGACCACATTCCCCTCATCAATGGCCTTAATGACTGTTTCAAATGAGTCAAACATGTTTAAGGGGCAGGATCTGCACTTAAGAAAGCCACACTGGGTAGGGTCCAGTGTCAGTAGGTCCCCAATATCTTTAAGTCTGAGGTACATGCTGATCCTTTCCATAGCTTTGCAGACCAAGCTTGTCAGGATTCTGGGGTGGTAGTTTGCAGTATCCATTCAGGCAACACCTTTGTGGAGAAGGACCACTGTTGTTGTACACCTGTTCTTTGGGTACATATCCTGTGGTAAGGCTGACATTGAGCAGTAGTGTTATATGGCGTTCCATTCGTCTTGGAGTCCATGTTGGACTCAGCCCAGGACATCATCTCGTACCATTGATGCTGTGTGTTTTTCTTTGTAGATGCTGGCTGTTACCTCAGCATCTGCAATGTCAGGGGGCCAGCACTCTGCTGGGATAGATATTTGGCATTTGGGGGGGGAGGGAGTTTGCACTGAACCTGTCAGGTTGGATGTTGGCAATGTGTGTGTGTTTGGTATATTGTTTGTATTATTTGAGTGATTCAGAGCATATCTGTGAATTCCCAACAAGGTTCCTACCATCAGTTAAGAAAGCCTTGTGATTATCCTTAGTGTCCTGTACAATTTGTATCTTCATAGGTTCATAGGTTCATACTAGGCTATCTGCCCTAGGGCATTTATAAGCCTAGCCAGAGTGTGTGTGGCTTTCGCCACCCCTTGCTATGTGAATACTATGGCCATTTAGGATTTACTTTACTGTGCCTCTGTCTAGACATGACACAGTGAAGACCCCCAGTGTACATGTACGATCACCCATCCACTTGGCAAGATTCCTGTTGGAGAGTCAGTGAGGGGCTCTGCCTAACATGGAGTGGGATTCCGTTTTGGGGTGTAGGGAGCCTCTGGGTTATGTATCTGTCCCTCCAGCACATCCTATTTCATTATGTGTTGAGGTTGACATCTCTCGCTCTCACAGCTCTGATGGATTTGGGTTTTCTGGGGCGGAGCATGTCCATTAATCCTGTGTTGGACATGGCCTTGTACAACAGGCATACAACGCCTCTGCGTAGGCAGTATGTGACTGCACACAGCTGGGGTGTCTACAGCCAGGCAGCATATGACATATATTTGAGACCCTTTATCCTCTTGGTGAGGTACCTTTGAGGTCTTTCTAACTGCTGCAGGTGTCGGGTGAGGTACATCCCAAATGAGGCATTGTACTAAATTATGGGCCTGATAAGAGAACAGTATAGGGGCGCAATGACCTCTGTTGACATAGATGTGATTCCTTTCATGATAAGGAGGCCAATATAGAAGGTCTTCCTAGCCACGTTAGCAATGTGAGTGTCACATGACAGGTTACTGTCCACTTGTGTCCCTAGGTCCCTGATTACTCCTTCCATAAGTAATGGATTACCACCTATGTGGTTATTTGTGAGTACCTTGTTTGGTATTTGGTGAGACATTCATACTGTCCAGTGTCTTCAGGAAGGCTGAGTGGGGTTCCTGTGTGTGAGAGTGTGGTCTGTAGCATGCTACAGACTGTACAGCAGTTTTGCCTATGGCTAGTTGCACATGGGTGGTCTCTGATGCTTTGTGCATTGTCAGTTACCTGGATGTGTGGGTATCTTTGCTGAATATGGATACTCCCCCTCCTTTTATGATTTGCTCCAGGTTTTGGGGCCAAGACGCATGATATGAGGTATAACCTGGTAGTGCTGGTGTGCTCTCAGGAGCCTTGCTGCAGGTTTCTGTCACTGCACAGACATCAATGCTCTCCATACTGGGGAGGGCCTCGGGAGCATGCATCTTGAGGTTTAGACGTCTGGCATTGGGCAGCATTACCCTTATGTTTCTTTCCACTTATGTTTTCTAGGGAGGTGGGTTAGTCTTTTCAGTCTTGCCTACAAAAGGCTCTATGAAGGTGGCAAGAGCCTTAGCCAATATCCAGATGCCCAGGGGTGACAGGTGCAAGCCATCCCTGGCAAAACAGAGTGGCTTGTCAAGCATGATATCCCAAGCAGACAGACATTGGATCCCCTTGGAATGACACCAGTAATTGTGCCACTTGTTAGAGCTGATCATTCTGTGTTTGTACTGTGGCATCATTCTTGGTGAAGGTAGGATGCTGCCCAAGATCAGAGTCATACCGGCCTGGCCTACATAATCGGAGAGCTCATCTATGTCTCTTTTCATGTAGTCTGGGGAGGTACGTCTCAGGTCATTCACACCAGCATGGACAATGACTGCATCATATTTGTACTTGCTTTGGGGGGACCTGCGTGCTTGTGTAATGTGGCGTATTGTAGCAGCCTACAGGCAGCTTACTGTACCCTTTCCCTTGTTCAGTCTGGTGAGCGGGTCAGCAGTGTGTCTGACTATGGAGTCACCTATTACAACTGTATCAGGCATGTTGTTTCTCTTCTGGCCTGTGACTGTTTGGCACACCACCTTTGTGTACTATGTGTTGCATGTGCTATGTTTGGAGGTAGTGGTTGCTTGGGTGTCTGCTTTGGAGACCTCTGTTGATGTGGTGTGTTTGTAATTAGAGCCTCCGGGAATGTTTTTCTGTGTTTATGTCTTTGGTTTGCAGTTGTGATAGGTCTATGTGAGACTGGGTTTGTGGTGTGTGTGTTTACCTTCTCCTCCTGACTAGTTTTAACAGTACTGAGTTGAGAGAGCTTAGCCTCTGGTTTGGATAAATGGTTGCATCTCTCACATATATTTGTATTTCTTGGGGGGAGGAGAGGGTTGTCTGTGTACATGGGGCAGGTGTAACATTGCCTCAAGATTCACAGATTCAACTTGTTGTAGCTGGCCTTAGTGGATTGTATGAGTGGACATATTTTATTGCCATAATACTGATCAGAGATTACTTCCCTTTTTAGGTTTGCTCTATCATGTGTAGCTTCCTCATTCTCTTGCATGGTTTGGTAATGGCTGGGGTCCACCATGCCAGATGCCTGCGTGTATGGCATTGTGTCTTGGTTTTATTTGGGATTGCATAATCCATGCATTCCTGGCAGTGTTCATGGAATGCATGTATAACGGGTTCTGAGGTGTGGCCCATATTTTGCACAGGCACAGGGCCTTTACTGGATTCCACATCAGTTTGGAGGAGTGCAACATTTGCTTTACACATGTTTTTCACTGTGGTTTTCTGGCCAGGGACTGTGGTCAGGATGTGTATATCCAATGTGATTACTCTATGGTCTGATCTTACCAGTGAGGGATACACGTCTCATCTGGCCATACAGTACCCATGTTGCTGATTATCACATCCAGTATGCTTACCCCTCTTGTGGGAGTGGTACGTTATTCCTGAGCATTTTGGTTTATGGATTCTAAGAACCTTTGTCCTAGGGTGTTGGAGCTAAAATAATGCTCCCAGTCTATGTTTGGGTATTTTCAGTCACCCAATATAATGTGGTTTGGAGAGCTTGATATATTCATGTATTCCAACATAGGCCAAGTGCAGTTCCTGGTGTTAGGATGGTAGTCTGTAGCAGGCTATAAACTGGGAGGCAGTTTTAGCCACTGTTACTTGACCATGGCTAGTCCATGCTGCTTCCTGTTGTGGTACCAACATGGGGGTGTGGTTATCCTTGACAATTATTGCTAGTCACCCTCCTTTTGTAGCTTGTTCCATGTTTTGGGGCTGTAAAGCACAGTATGAGGTGTTACCTGGTAGTGTTAGGGTGTTGTTGTGAGCCTTGACCCAGTTTTCTGTTACAGAACAGTTATCAACATTCTCCATGCTCAGGTGCATTTAGATTGCATGCATCTTGCTGTTTAGACTTCTGGCATTGGGTAGCATTACATCTAGGTTCTTATCCCTTGTGATACCTATGGAGGTGGGTTTGTGTTTTGAGCCTTACCTAGTCAAGGCACGCTGGGGATGACCACAGCCTTTGCCAGTATCCATAAGGCCAGGACTGATAGGTGCACGCCACCCCTAGCAGGTGGAGCATCATGTCGTGCTCAGCATGTTATCCCAGGCTGGCACGCATTGGATCCCCTTTGACTAACAGCAATACTTCAGCCAATTATTGAAATTGATCATCTCATCTTCATATTGTGGTATCATGCTTGGTGAGGGTAGGATGTTAGTCAGGATCATCACGTTTGCATATACTGCATGGTGTTACATTGCTTAACACATGGCAATCATGCCTCAGGTGGTGCTGCAGGGCTGCCTATGTTGGATGCACATACTACACTCCCTGTACATGTTTGAAAGCAGGTTGTGTCAACTTAGGTGTCCCTTTTACTATATGTGTGAGTCGGAGAGAAGTATCATTTCCAGGGTCCCTACTGAGCCAGTGTATGTGCTATGCATTGCTGCTTTGCCAAGGCCAAGGCATACTGGGCACGCCTCCTTCTGCCTACTGGGGCAGGCTCAGGTTGTTCCTCCTCCAAGTCACGCTCTGCCTGTGATTGACTTGGCAATGGTGGGGGGCTGTTTGGCCCAGCCCTATGCTGATCCTGCTGCAGCTGTTTTCGCAGAATCATATTATGTAGCATAGCACATACCATGACAATTTGGGTACATGTAGTTGGTGAGTACTGCAAGGCTCCACCAGATGTGTCCAGGCACCGGAACCATGACTTGAGCAGCCCAAACACACGCTCGATTACATTTCGTGTTTGTGCGTGTGCCTCATTATGGCATTCCTGTTCAGGTGTTTGTGCCTTTCTGATGGGTGTCATCAGCCACGGCTCCAGTGCATATCCAGCATCCCCTACTAAGTGACCATGTGGGATGTCCCCACTGGCAAATGTCTGGTACAGCTGCGTCAGATGCCAGATATGGGAATCATGGTAGCTTCCAGGGCAGCCAGCACACACATTCATTATTATGCCCTGGGCATCACACACGACCTGGCAGTTGATGGAGGAGAAGCCCTTGCGGTTAATGTAGGCCCTACCCCGCTCACCAAATGGTGCTTTGATGCGTATATGCATGCAGTCTATTGCACCCACTACCTCGGGGTATTCCGCTATTTGCTGGAAGAGACGCATATTGCTGGCCAATGCCTCACGGGAATTGGGGAAATATACATGATCTCCGACATGTGCTGACATGGCATCCAGGAACTGGTGCAGTACCCTGGATGCTGATGCCTGTGATATCCCCATCATATCACCAGTTGGTCTCTGGAAGGTACCTGTTGCTAATATTCTTAAGCCAACACATACCGTGGTTTCCACTGGTATGGATTCCCCTCTGTTGGTTCTGTGTGTGAGGCGTGGCCTGCACAGCTCAACAATTTGCTGCAGGAGGTCTCTGTCCACTCTATAGCACTCCACTATCTCCAGCTCATGTAACCCCTGGTAGGTGACCCTGGGCCTGTACACTCTTCTCTGTCTCCTCACTGTGGGTTGTCTGGCAGCATTTGCATTGTCACCACCCTCAGCAAGTCGCCTATGTCTCCTTATGACAGCTATGGCAGCCCCTAGCATTTTTGGTCTGAGTGAAGCTTTTTCAGTATTCACTTCTAATAGCTTACTCCTGTCTTGCAGTGTCTCTTGAGAGAATCATACTGCACTGCTGTTTGCAGACTTTTAAGTGCTGGGCTGGGCTAGTATTCTGCCTGTGTAATTGCCTGCTTCTAATTGTTTTCACCTGCTAGCTCCAGCAGTATTCCCTGCTAGCTTCCTACTATTTCTGTTGCTTCCTTTTTCCTTTCTGTTTCCTCAGGGGGGAGCAACGCGCATACCAGTGGAAACACACTCACAGTGGCTTACATGCACGCACACACACTTACACAATTTAGAATCTACTTATTCGGGTTAAAACACGCGCACACCAGCGCAAACAGTCTTACAAGTCTGCCTACAGGCTCCCACATGCTCAGTCTACCTTACACGCAAGACACTGCCCTACTGGCGCCTCCAGGCACGACACGGCGCATGCCCAGCAAGAAACTTTGGTGTAAGTAACAGTGTACACCTTCCATTTCTTGACTTTCCCATGCTTATCTTGTGGCACTCCTCTTTCCATGATATGTGTCTGACATCTGTCACGTAACACTGACCTCCAATGAACTGCATTTCTTTCTGCCATTCCCCCCTGTGATGTCACCTATCACCTACTCTGTTCCTCCCCCTTATGTAACTCTTACACTACTCGGAATGTGCTCATTTGCTATGTGACAGTGGGATTCAGTATCCTTACACTCACTTACATAGGATTGCCTACTAATGCTTAGTTACATGTCTTAGACTCAGCTTCCCCCCCCTTAGCAACCACTAAACGGTGGCCATGTTGTTTTTGTCTGCTGGTCCCTGCATTGTATATCCATACATTGCATAAAACCCACATTTGTGGGTTTATAACCTTACTTTTTATGTTAAAAATTAATTTTTTCTCATATTTGCATCGGGGTACCTTGCCAATGGCCACATATTTGGCCATCGGCATGCTGCCTGTCACATATGCACCCTTTATTTGGAGCTGACATGGCTCCATTGTGTTATTTGCAGAAACGTACTCAGTTGTCAACTGAGTACATTTCTGCAGCTAACACGACTCTTACACGGGCTGGTTTGAGCTTCGTGGATCGCTAATCTACCTCATTTACATGCCTTTCAGCTGCAAGTGGGGTGATTAGCATATCCACACCCTGCCCGTGTAAGAGTCGTTTTAGCTTTCTCTTACACGGGATTTCGGGCTGTTCCTGGATCGCGATGGCTGCATGGAGTCTTACACGGCTCTTAGACTCCGTGCAAGCCATCGTGAATCCTGCCCAGTATCTTTTTGCAGGTGTGCTTTTAAAGCTCTTTTGAATTCAAAGACACTCTGAATGTTTTTAGATCAGTGGGGAGGTGGTTCCAGGTGTATGGTCCTGTTTCTAGAAAGTTTTTTCACCAATTACTATCTTGATGGGGATCTCATTCATGTGATAAGTGTTCCCTTAGGTATGTCTGAGAGAGTAATTAGGTTCTCTATTGGGTAATTTTCACTTTACAGGTGGACAGTAGCCTAACTGTAGCATTTTGAAAAGTAGAGAACCAAGGAGGAGAGTGGCATGACAGGGACTAGGTAGCCATTTAATTCTCAGTAATATATGGCAGTGATGCACACATTGCTGTGCTAGGAAATCAAACTGCCTATATTGTTTCAATTGTTTAAAGTCTGGGGGTATTATAGATGGATTGGAAAACGTATAAAATTGGTAGGCTGTATTCAAGCTTGGAAGTAAAGATATTTTTTAGTAATTGCTGTCCAAGCTGTGGGAGTAAGAAGGGTTATCCTACAGCAGACCCTAAGCTGGGATAGTATTTTATTCGTGACAAAGTTCTGGTTCGACTTTGCCCTAAGTATTAAAGGCAAGCTCTTATCCACATTATTCTGTTCTAGACTATTTTTAACTATATTATTAACTGGATTAGTATTTGGTCTTGGCACAGATGAATACATTTATCAAAGACTGGATACATTTATATTCCACGCAGTACCCAGCCCATATTAATGCGACTTTCTAAGTGCTCATCATTTATGCAGAAATTGGACTATTACTTATTAAACAATGCTTACCACTTTATATATGCCATATTCTCTCTTTTCCACATCATTGTGTCAAAGAGTGATATAATCCAACTAGGAACCTGATGTCAGCTGGTAACATCTTTATTAAAACAAGCAAGTAATAACCCATATTACAAAGCCTCATTTAGAAATTCTGCAGGCAGTCCATGGAACCAGTGCCTTTTCCAAGTAAAGACTGGGTAGCATTCACTTCTTCAACACATACATAAAATACAAAGAACAGAAAACTCCACATGGGTGTTTTACCAGTCTACCTTGCTAAGACATTACTACATATCTGTAGAATCTGTAAAAGTCTCCTGATGGCAATTATTTTTTAATACTATGAACATTCCTGAGCTTTGCTAGTACTTGCTTGAGATCAAGTTGCTTGACAATTCTTCTGAAATCTTTCAAATGTTCTTCTGCAAGACTTTAATTACTGTCTTATGTCTATAAACAGACCTCTGTTACTAAAGAATATAGAATCCTTCCTATTGATATTTCTCTGATTTAAGTAGGTTTATTTTACAGTTGAATACTAATGTTAGATGTCAAATATATAATCAAATCCCCTATGTGCTTGTTTTTTCTTTTTATCAGTTCAGCATGCTTTTGTACTATCCCTTTATGGAATATAAGTATACGGCAATTACAATCAATATATTTGATGGCTGAAATTCAAAGTCAGCTTGCATAGTATGAAGTAGAGTCCACTTGTACCACCTTAACTCATGTGGGCAACCGTAGCCCTACCCCTGACTCTAAACCCAACCCTGCACACTGCGTTATGATAAACCCTTTCCTTAACAACATCACTAAACAACACACTCAATCAATACTCACATGCGCAACAAAACTATCCCCTTACCTAGCCCTTACTCTAACCATGACCTGCAACCCCCTGTATAGGCAAATACACACACACACAAACACACACACACACACACACACACACACACACACACACACACACACACACACACACACACACACACACACACACACACACACACACACACTCACACACACACACACACACACACACACACACACACACACACACACACACACACACACACACACACACACACACACACACACACACACACACACACACACACACACACACACACTCTGCTAAAACGTTTGGTTTATCCAAAAGATTTAGCATTAATACACACATACCTACTTATCTTAACCGGAAGTACATCCCATACCAAATTTTCTGAAGTAAAAACATAGTAGATCGGTCTGTTAGTGAAATGTTCGTCAGACAAACTTTGCTAGCTATTTATTTATCTATTTATTTATTTATTTATTTATTTATTTGCTTGCCTTTGTTTACCAGGAAAGTCCAAGTGGTAAAACCCATTTTCAGAGGAGGCCTGGGAAGAAAAGCTTCATTTGCTTACATTGCATTATACTAAGTTCCAATTAAACACAGAGTAGTTACATTTCTATTTGCATTTATACACAAACAATAGTTACAATTATACATTTTAAAGAGATGGAAGTTAATAAAGATGAAGCCCACTTGCAACTTAGTGGATTGTACAGGCAGCAGTTATGTATAAAAATTGTTTGGTCATTTTGTTGAGAAGTTAAGCATATTCTCTTTAAGGAAAATATTTGGAGAGTATTGTACAGTGAACACAAGGTATCAACCTTAAGATGAGCATGTACAGGACCAGTATTGGTTAAGATGTTGTTTAAGCAGTGGTTTAAAACTATTGAGATTGTCAGAGAGTTTTATTTGTGTGGGGATGCTATTCCAGAGTTTAGCAACATAATGGGAGTAGAGCAAGTCTCCTGCAACATTATTTGACTTATTTGTAAGTAATAAGAATTTGTTGCTAGAGCGGATACCCCTTTCTGGACAGTAGGCCTGTAGTAAGTTATGTAGGGCAGGACATTTTTCTGGATGATAAATGAGTTTGTGTGTTGTAGTTAGTTGTGAATATCTTAAGTAGTTGTATAATTCAAGCCAATTTAATTGCTTTAAGCTATGACATTGGTGGGTCCTGTGAGGGAGATTGGTGACACATTTAGCTACTTCATTGTAGCAGAAGGCAAGTTTCCTTCGTTGAGTATCGTTTAAGTTTGTAAGGGTAGGAGCGGCATATAAGAGAGTCGGCAAAAGAAGGTGGTGGTGGCTAGAGTTTTTCTTGAAGTATCTGTAAGGAATCTATTGATCCTATAAAGAGAGCCTAGTTTCTGGTGAGTAGATTTAATGGTGTTCGATATATACTGGTCACATTTGAAATTGACATCTATTATAATGTCTTGAAGTTTACTAAGAGTTACGGTTTCAATGACAATATTTGCTGACTTTATGATAAAAAATTGCTTTTGATTTTGGAAACTTTTGGAGGTAAAAAGCATTAAGTTAGTTTTTTTGGGGTTGAGTAGGATGTTTGATTCTTTGAGCCAGGTTTCTAAGAGGAGAAAGATAATTGGGTAATGTCTTGGAGCTTACTTATTGTTGAGGCCGCACATATTAATGTTGAGTCATCTTCATACTAAACTAAACTAGCATGGTGAATGGAGGTGTGTATTATAATAGAAGAGGACCCAGGATGGAGCCCTGAGGGACACCTGTAATAACTAGTTGAAAGGATGAGTAGGTTTGTTGCCTTCAAGTTAGGTAACTAAGAAACCACAACAAGGAGTATTGTGAAAGTCCTGTTGAGGAGAGTCAAATGAGCAGTTGCTGGTGCGAGACAGTATCAAATCCCTTTGACAAATCTACGAATGAGGTGGATACAAGCAGACCATTGTTTCTATGTTGATTTATTATATTGGGAAAATGTAGTAGTGCAGTAGTGGTGCTGGGGCCTAAAGCCGTATTGGGTTTCAGAGAAAAGGTTATTTGATGTTATGTATTGCATCAGCTGCACATGGAATCATTTCTTTAATATTTTGGATGGGGGTGAGAATTGCTATTGGTCTCTATATACACTAAATATATATATATATATATATATATATATATATATATATATACACACACACACACACACACACACACACACACACACACACACACACACACGGATCTACTTCATTTGCCCTAACTTCCGATTGCCTGACACGCATTTGCCCGACTCCATTTGACCGAAATTTCATTTGACCGAAAATTCATTTGACCGACACTTCATTTGACCGACAAGTATTATTGGCAAGTAAATTGGATGACCCCTTCCCCACTGTAGTGCGACCCTGGATTTAGAATATATAGTTAGGGGGTGTGTGGGGGGCACAGCCCCCCATAATGGGGGGTGTGGGGGCGAAGCCCCCCATTTACTTTTGTTTTACTAAGCAATATTAAAGCAGAACTAAACATTATAATATGAAATTAAGTGGGGGGCTTTGCCCCCACACCCCCCATTGTGGGGGGCTGTGCCCCCACACCCCCCTAACTATATATTCTAACTCCAGGGTCGCACTACAGTGGGGAAGGGGGCATATCCCATTTACTTGCTAATAATACTTGTCGGTCAAATTAATGTTCAGTCAAATGAAATTTCGGTCATTTGGTGTTGGGCAAATGGATGTCGGGCAATCGGAAGTTAGGGCAAATGAAGTAGACCCATACACACACACACACACACACGCGCGCGCGCGCGCGTGCACATGTATATGTATACACAAACCAAAGGGTAAAAAGGTCACACAGAAAAACCATTCAGTGGTACCTTAAAGATCCTGTAATGGAGGCCCATGGAATATATGCAAATAACCCCTTAAGAACATCAAGTGTTTCAGCTACATGGCTTCTGAATGTCAATGACTTTTTTTTTTACTTTTTAAGTCTTTATGGTTACATTCAGACCAAAAAAAGCCAAACCATCATTTTTTTCATGAGCAAGAAAAGTATCTGCCAGAACTGATGAATACCAGTATGGTCAGAGAAGGCAGACAGCAAACAATGCTTTATTCAAGCAAAGCCTTCGCAGTCCTTCTTTTGACCACTTTGGGTTTCATGTTCCCCAAGCAGTCTGTAGCAGTCCTGGGGTGGGAACTATAATTCAGTCTTAAAAAAAAAAAAAAGGTATTCACAGCAGATTTAGCTTAATACCTGCCACCTACTCCAATGCTAAATGAAAGCATCTCTGTAAAATGTGTTCTTAAACAAGCTGCCTACATTTTGGACTCTGGTTTTACAATATAAACTCTGGTTTCTTGATGTTTCTATGTTCCTTTATGGCTCCTGCAGCCATGATTTAAACACCATACTTTCCATTTTTGGTGGTGGGATACATGTTCTTTAAGTATTCTTCATTGGACCTCTGTTGGTAGTTGCTTGATATTAAGCTCTTAGCCCCAATAAACACAATGTAATCATCTTTAAAACCATTAAAGAAGTAGCTTCACCCACCACTCCCCCCATTAAAGATGTTATGGTACAAAATAACTTCAGAAAAGACAGTTCAGCAGAAAAGAGTAGTGTTGTTTATTGCAGATCACATGCATACATGGGAGTCTAATCAATAAAGGTCTTGCTTCCCAGAACACAAAAAACTTCATTTTTTTATATTATTTTCACATCTAGGCAGAATATATTGTATCTATTAAACTACACCCACTGACCAATTAAAACTGAACATATTTGCATTATTTTGGTTAAAAATCTGCTGACCCCTAATCTGTGCCTTTCTAATCTTCCATTGGACACCACAGGCTAAAGGCTTTCAGTCCACTCCAACGAACAACTGCAAATGGTTCTAAATTAATTTATTGTAAGCACTTTTGCTGGTAGAAATTCTCCAGCTTCCTCAGACAAAAAACACTTTTACCATAAAACACACTCTTAAAAGTTCATTTGAAAACCAGGCTACCAATGAAAATCATTGAGCCTCCTGATGTCATGCAAGCACATTAGAAATTAAAGCAACGCAGCTTTAGACCATCACAGTGACCATAATAGTCAAAGTTCCAGCCCTACAACATAGTGACTACAATTTAAAAACATTCAGAATTGCAGTACTATTATGTACTTTTAAATGAAAATGTGCATATTATGCTTAATTAAAAAATATGTGATTAAAAATATATAAGCACCATATACGACCATCGAATACCCATTTCTTTTGCATCAATGTTTTGTTTAATTACTTTGCAATGGTTTGTTTGAATTTATTATACTCTGACATATTTTGTTATTGAAATCTTTAAATTCAATGTCCCTTTGACCCTTTTTTGATATGATTTACTAAAAGTCTTGACTGTAGGGGAACATACTTACCACTGAATACAATTAATAAATGACAGTAAAGTTTGCATTCCCACCAGCTTTTTCAAATGTTTATTTCTAATATTAAATAAAGTACTTTCACATATCATTCTTAACCATCTCCTATACCATCTTCATCATATGTCTTTTGTCCATATCAGTGGTTTAATTTGAAAAAGACTATCCTCGTATGAAAAAAGACTTATACTTCCTGTTTTCCCTGTAAATTATTTGAAAATTCCTATATTTTCCTCCACTAGCTTTTACTGCATTGATATAAATGCATTTTAAATCACCTGTTTCTTCTTGTAAATAAATTACCTGCAATGGAGTCTACTTTGCATTCATATCAGCCTTTATCTCATTCATGTTTCTTTTTAAGTAGGTTTTCCAAAATTCCTTTTCCTTCTAGTCACTTGTCTTCTGTCTTTCCACTATTATGACTGAAAACTTATGCACAAGTAGAAAGAATTTCAGATGGCGGAGAGTGAAAATACTCCCTTGGATGCATGGCTATTGCTTGCTGAGGTTGCTACAATATTCTATATCTGCAAAAAAATGATCTACAAACCTTCATTTTTCAAGGCAACATAGAAATATATAACTCACTCCTGAAGAAGAAGAGACTGTTTCATTACATTGGTTCAGAAGTACGCAGTGAAACATGGGTCTTCACAATTCCATTAGGCCAAAAAGACAGGCTGAACAGATATAGATATTTTTTTTCAGTTATTACTACTCTTTAGCTTATTTTAATATTTTGTCAGTAAGAGCTGCTAAGAGTGAGACTGTTGCCTGCCTATATACCAGAAAATGTTTTTTTCATTTTAGCTACCCTCTTACCTAATCACTAACATGTCTAAAGAACCACTTTACTTAACTGTACTTTAGAAAGGATCAAAGTCAGATGACAAACACACACTCAAAAACAAAAATAATATTCCTGTGAAGTTTTTCATATAAAGTGGTTAGCATTAACCATATTCTTTCATTCTTGGCTGACACCGTAATGTCTTAATCCATTTTCTCACATGCCTCTGTCTGTCTCTGCACACATCTTAAATGCTATGAATGTTCCATCATCTCCTCTTTCACTACCAAAATCATACACGCGCACATTATGCTCTGTTTTCTTTTTTAACACCTTTATTGAATTATCACGTAAGATGCAGTCAAACATACATTTATGTAAAAGAAAACAAACCACATTAACATATTCACATTTATACAATCCTCAATCCAACTTTACATAACTTGATCATGTCTTCCTTCCCTTAAACCTCACTCCTCCTACAAAACATTCTGCATGTATTGCTCCCACAATTTCCATTGTTTTCTATGCAGTTTGCGCCTCCCCTTTCCTTAATATCTCACTTCCAGTTCTTTTATCTCGGTTACAATATCCCCTGCTTCATATACAGTTGGTTTAGACTTTCATTTTCTAGTAGCTGCTTTTTGGCAGCCGCCAGGAGTAAAGTTAACAAGGCCTTACTATGTGTAGACAATTCACATCCTGTATCCCTGCTCAAGAATCATTTTTTTAGTTACACCCATTTTCTCACCCAATATTTCTGACAAAGTAATCAGTTGGGAATTTTAGCTCACTACTCTCCCAAAACATGTCCCGAGTTATCTCTTTCTTCCCCATCACACCTACAACATTTGCAATCTACCTGGTGAAAAAATTCTTTGAAGTCTGCTTGGGGTATAAAATACCTATACAAATACTTCCAAGCAGAAGTCTTGAATCTTCTAGACTTTCTTGCATATCTGTGAGCTATACATATGTCTTCCCACTGTTTCCTTTATAATTGATTCTCCAGTCTCTCTTCTCAATCTTTTCTAACCTCCTCTAATCGATTCCTATAGTTATTGTGCAATATTTTATATGTCCTACTAATTATCACTTATTAACAACTCCTTCGGTTATAGATTGAACTAAAAACTTTACCAGAGAAGGCCTTTCACTTTGGATTCTCCTATTCCTTTATGTTTGCTTATACTATGATATCAATCCCTGACGTGGAAAGCAGTCTCCAGCCTGCAGTCCAAATGAATTCTTGGCCTATTCCCAATATATTACCTTTCTCTCCCTAGTTATTTTCTCCCGGTACCTTGGTTACTTTGCCAGTTTTCTCAAGCAAATTGTATTCCCCTGATGCCTATTCTCTGTACCTCTAATTGAACTCATCCCTATTGGCAGAATCTCCTTTCTCCATTCTTGTGTTGACTTTGTTCTTAGAACAATTTCTGCTACTTTATAAATATAATATATAATATTTCTCTCTCTTAATTTCTCTAAGTCTCTTGGATTTGTAACACCATGACAGGAATGGACCCCATTCTTAAGTCAAAGTATGATTAATGTTCATGAAATTAGTATTGTTTCAGTTTTTGATGTTAGCCAAAAGTGCTATTCACAACACCTGCAATGCCCCCAGTAATGACTCATTCTGCAGTTCATATGGAGTTACATATATATTGGTAACATATCCAAGTATGACTGTAAAGTCTTTTTATAAGACCTGTTGTCCCCAACTACTACTGAAACTGTCTGGGTATCTTTCTTCCACATTGCTCTTGTTTCCGCCTGTAAATCCTGGTATTTTATGACTTTGTGTCTCTCTTTACCTAAGACACTGTAGTCACTGAGTGTAGCGATTTCAGTGATCAATGCTACTTTTGTCTTCTTTCATGGACCACTATATCTGGTTTTCTCGCATCTATTTTTGAAATGCTTGTAATGGGTGATCCCATGTGATATAGACTTCATTTTCCATGATGCTTTGTGGCTCAAGTTTCCAGTATTTTTCAGCTACTTCAGTACCATAATGTTTACACAATCCCCAGTGCAACAGTCTTGCCACATTATTATGCCTTTCAGTATACAGTCCTTCTGCCATTATTATGTCACAGCCAACAACAAGATGTGTGACTGTTTCCAGTTCTGTTTTACAAAACCTACATTTGCCCATTTCTCCTGCATGTTCAATGGACTTTGTAAACCAATGTATACATAGTCCACTATCTTGGGCCACCGATATTTCATCTTTTGGTTTGAATTCACCTCTCCTTAACCATTCTTGAGTTCAATCCTGATCAACATGAAGTTCTTCCAGGAGTTTTCTACTCTTGCAACTATATCTATGCATTTTCCACTTTTCTTGCCTTCTCATCTAATCCTTCATCTTATATTCTGTCTTGTTTTTTGGCTCATTCAGTTGCTGCCTGATTTTTATTTACTTCTGGTTTGATTTCCATTCCCGCTTGACACCAATATGCTTCTGCTAGACTAAGAAGGAAAGTCATCTTAGATTTCTTCTCCTCATGTTTCAAAACGTTCACTATCTTTGGGTCTTCTGAGTTCAGCAGATATGTATACAGTCCCATGATTGCAGATCAATACACGTAATCAATTTCAAGGAGGCCCATACCTCCTTTGGAATGGGGAATATATAATCTTGGTATGCACTGATTTTTATAAATCATTTGATGAGCATGAAGCATCCTTCTTGGTTTCCTGTCTAATCTATCCAACACCTTTTGGGGCCAGTCTGTTACTCCAAATCCGTAAGTTAGGACAGGAAAAAAAATCGGTTTATAGCTTGAATTTTGTTCCTAGATGTGAACACTGTTTTCAGATTTAAGTCTTCTAAAATATTCTAAGTTTTATTCACATTTGTTCATGTTTTATTGTTGATCCTTCATCAATTCCCAAATATTTATACACTCCATCTTGCTCAAGTGCTTTTATATCACATTCTAGTCTCAAACTGATGTTTTCTTGGTGCTGCAGTTTTCCTGCTTTAAAAGCTACTTTCACACATTTATTAAAATCAAGTGGCATTCTTATATCATCTGAAAAACTTTTGACTACTTGTAGATGTGCTTTCAGTTCCTCATCTGATGAGCTATACAGTTTTAAATCATCAACAAAGAAAAGAGTAGTCTTTACACTTTGTTGTTTTCTAGGAGCCAAATTATAGGCATGCCCTAATCTGTTAAGTGAACAGCTTAAAGGGTTAAGGGCAAGACACAATAGCAGTGGTGAATGGGAGTCAAAAAGTAAAAAAGCAACAAGGCAGGATTCACCAAACGCGATTTATTCTTAGGAAAATACAAAACTCTGACGTCTCGGCCTTCGCCTTCCAGGAGTATGACACAAATGAAAACCATTAAGTCTTATATACAAACTAAATCAATTATACAAATAATTAAACACTCAGCATATTAAGAATCAGTTAATTAGACAACATTCTCCAATTAAAGTCTTCATTAAGACCATTTGGATATAAAGTTTTAAACTTTAAAATATAAACAGTTTCCTTATATAATAGTAGCTGTTTAATTCTAAACATATCTGCATCATTATTGGATACTTGTTCCAGAATTGAGGCTTTAAGCAACTTTTCATCACTATTGTGTTCTTCAAAGAAATGCTGGGCAACAGGGCTCTCATTCTTAACATTAACTATGTCCCTGATATGCACCAATAGTCTCACTTTAAAAGGTCTTTTTGTCTCCCCAATATAAAACTTTTGACAGGGACATGATAGTGCATAAATTACACCTTCTGTTTTACAGTTAAAACAACCATTAACCTTAAAAGGAATACCATTTATATGATTAAAACTACAAGTAACAAAACTACATGCCTTGCATTTTCCACACTGATAAGTTCCTTTTAATCTAACTTGTTCCACCATGCCATCTATAGGGACACTAAATCTACTTCGCACCAATAGATCTTTGATACTCCTACCCTTTCTATATGAAAATTTTAAATTTACATTTAACCATGATTTAACCTCATTAAGAGAACTAAAATATTTCCAAAACAATAAGACATTTTTAACAAATTCAGGGGTATAACAGCCAAAAGTAGTGACAAAATATATGTCTTCACCAGGAATTTGTTTTTTCCACTTTTTTTTGGCAATATTAACTTCAGATCTCCTTTTTTGTATCAAATTTTCTTCACTATATTTATTAATATGTTCCCATAATTTATTAAGACATTCCTCCATACAAGATGTGCTATATCCTCTGACAAGAAATGAGTTATAAACTGAATCTAGTTCCTTTTTAAATATTTTTTCATCATTACAAAGTCTAAAACATCTTAACATTTCTCCATAAGGTAAAGAGTATTTGGTATGAGGAACATGTCCACTAGTACCATGTACATAGGTAGTGGGACCTTCAAACTTTCTATTAACTGAGGTTATTAATTTATAGCCACTGGAGATGTCCAAAATGACATCCAGGAAAGGTATTCGTGGACCCATAGTTAACCCATCAAAATCTAGACCAAATCTATTATGTTTCAAATCTGAAATAAATTCTACTGTTTTCAGATTTAAGTCTTCTAAAATATTCTAAGTTTTATTCACATTTGTTCATGTTTTATTGTTGATCCTTCATCAATTCCCAAATATTTATACACTCCATCTTGCTCAAGTGCTTTTATATCACATTCTAGTCTCAAACTGATGTTTTCTTGGTGCTGCAGTTTTCCTGCTTTAAAAGCTACTTTCACACATTTATTAAAATCAAGTGGCATTCTTATATCATCTGAAAAACTTTTGACTACTTGTAGATGTGCTTTCAGTTCCTCATCTGATGAGCTATACAGTTTTAAATCATCAACAAAGAAAAGAGTAGTCTTTACACTTTGTTGTTTTCTAGGAGCCAAATTATAGGCATGCCCTAATCTGTTAAGTGAACAGCTTAAAGGGTTAAGGGCAAGACACAATAGCAGTGGTGAATGGGAGTCACCCTGGAATATCCCCCTTTGAATTTTTATACCTGGAATAATAATTTGTCCTTTATCATGGCTTAATTGCAAAGTGGTCTGCCACTGTTTCATGGTCACTGTAATGTAGTTGATCAGTGTAGGGTGTATCTTATACATTTTTTAAGCACTCTTTTTTTCCATGAATGTGGGATATTATCAAATGCTTTTTTGTAGTCAATCCATGCCATGCTTAGATTCGTCCCATTTTTACAGTCCTCCATTATGACTTTATTTAGCCACAGATGATCCTTTGTTTTATATGGCTTTCTTTTATTAGCCTTTTGTTCTATTGCCATGACTGAATTTTCTTCTAAATGACTATAAACTCTGTCAACATCAATTCCAGTGTATAGTTTATAGATCATCAGAAGACAAGTTATTTATTTATTCATTTATTTATTTGACATTTGTTTACTGGGAAAGTCCAAATGGGCAGCAGTTGTCCATTTTCAGTGGAGGCCCCGGGGAGAAAAACTCCAAACAGTACATAGTGTTACCAAAACATTCAAATACAGAAAGCATGCAACTTAGTAACAAAAACAAACTAGTTTCTAATTTTCAGTACAAAAATATTGTATGTAGTCCTTATGAGGAACATTTAAACAATAGTAGCAAAAACAGGCTAGTTTCTAAAATTCTGAACAAAAATATTCAATGTAGTCCTTTAGAGGAACATTTAACAGGTGGGTGACATAAGATTATGATACACTTTGAAGCATCAAATATGTTGCCACAAGAGAAGTTTATCATGTACAACACCATTTGCAGTTACAAATAAAAAAGGGATGGGTATTTATTAGGTTAGTTAGGGTCTTGACAGTTACATATCCAAGAATTGGATATATAGGATTTCAGCTGACATTTGAAGTTAAGTTTGTTATTTTGTATTCTGATTCTGTTAGGGAGGGAATTCCAGATTTTGGCAACTACCCTTGAGTAGAGGGAGTTGCCAAATGTATATTTGCTTTTGGATATTTCAACTACCATTTTATTTGTGGATCGTAGTTGTCAGTTGCTGTTGTACAGATTGAGTAGGCCCACTAGAGCTGGTATTTTATTGGAGTGGTATACTATTTGATGTCCCGTGGTAAGTTAATTAAAGTCAGTAGGTTAGGTAGTTCTACCCAGCCTAATTGTTTAAGGGCTAGGCAGTGATGGGACTGATATGAGGAGGAGTTGGTAGTACATTTTGCTATCTTGTTGTAGCAGGTGATTAATTTGTTTACGTCACCTTGGTTTAGTTTGGTTAGAACAAGGGATGCATATAGTAGTGGGGAAAGTAGGTGAGTTCTGGCTATGATGGATTTACTCTCAGTGTTCAGGTAGTTTTTACATCAGTAAAGGGTGCAGAGTTTTTTTGTGAACTTTAGTTATGGTCTGGGCTATATGTTTATCGAATTTCAGATTTTGGCCAATGATTATTCCTAGGAGTTTGGTTTGTGGGTGATGAGGGTGTTGTCCTCTTAGGATATTTGAAAAGGGGGAATGGGGTCAATAGCCTTTGAGGAGTGGAATAGCATAAGCTGAGTTTTTTGGGATTTAGAATTAGCTGGGAGTTTGTCACCCAGGTTTCTATGGCAGTGAAGGATGCCTAGGTTTTTTCTTGAAGAATTTGGAGAGAGGGGGCTGTGCAGATAAGTGTGGCACCATGTAAATTGTATCAAGTTTGTGTGAAGTGTGGCTGTGTGTAGGCTGTCTGTAAATAAGGTGAAAAGCAGGGGTCCAAGTATAGACCCCCATGGTACACCTAGGTTAACTGTAAGGAGAAAAGATAGGGAGTTCATCCATTTTATCGTCTGCTGGTGGTTGGAAAGTAGTCTTTAAACCAGAGCAGGGTGGAGTAATCAAGACTGAACTCAGAGAGGACAGTGAGAAGTTTGTTATGAGAGACCATATCAAATGCTTTAGATAGGTCTAGAAAGATAGTTGAGACTAGATTACCTAGGCCCTGTTGCTGACTGACAAAATTGGTAAAACTGATGAGGGCAGTGGTAGTGCTATGCTGCAGGTGGAATCCATGTTGTGTTTTGTCAAGAAGGTTGTTGGCTAAGAGGTAGTTTAGTATCTGGGAGTGAATACATTTTTACAATATTTTAGACAATGGGGAGAGTATGGCTATTGTTTGGTAGCTGGATAATTCAGTTAAGGTACCACCTTTATATAATGGAATTATGTGAGAGATTTTCCAGAGGGAAGGTACTGATTGCACAACTATGGATCTTTTAATTAGAATAGAGACAGAGTATGCAATTGCTTTGGCAGCAATGTGTAGGTATTCAGCTTGTAGCTTGTCTGCTGCGGGAGTAGTTGGTTTTAGCTTGCACAGGTGTTTATAGATATTACAGGTTGGGACTGGTCTGAGTGAAAAGAGGTACTGGTTGTTTGGGAGGTTATGAAGATAAGAGAGACTAGTGGGAGAGGAGGGGGTAATCATTGTAAGAACACCTGAAATTCGATACTCATGTCCAATTAAATATTAAAAAAAACATCAAAAACTTGGTATGCTATACAGAAACTTTCCCTTCCTCTCTCCCTCTACAAGGCAAACTCTTGCCACTACCTACTTACTACCATCACTATTATACGGTGCCTCTCTACTAACCAACCTTGCATCCTCCATCTTCTCAAAACTAGAAATCTGTTACAACAAAATCTCCAAATTCACTACTAAATCTAAACACTCCTCCCACCATTGCACCTCTCTACGCATGCTAAAATGGCTAGGGCTTCCCAACTACCTTGACTACCTCCGACTCACTACAGCCCACACATTAATCTTTAAATCTACTGCATGCCCTGCTCTAACAAATATCCTACCATCTTATACTCCTCACAGACCCCTAAGATCTGCCCAACAAAATCAACTTTCTGTTTACAAACCAAAACGTCCCGCTGACCAGTCACTGCCATCCTACTCCTTAGCAAAAAAATGGAACTCTCTTCCCCCCTCGCTAAGAATCTCTAAAAACTTTGAACACTTCAAATCACAGCTCCATTCCCATCTCTCCCATAATTGGAAATGTAATTGCTCTCCCCCCATCCTACTAAACTCACTCGTACATGTATTTCATTAAGTACTTCTACACCATGCTGTTCTTTCCCAACAGTTCCCCCTCGCCAATTCTAACATAAGTTCTAAACCTTTAATGTACATAATGTAAATACTATACATTCATTCTTGTCTCTACTCTCGCTCCCTATATACTTCTTCCTTCTAAATCTATATAAAATTGACTAACAAATGACACTATCTAAAAAATGTGTCCAACACTTTTCTAGATGATTGTGGATTTTGCGAAAAGGATGGACATGGCTGTGGTGAATACGTATTTTAAGAAGAGGGAGGAGCATAGGGTGACGTACAAGAGTGGAGGAAGATGAACACAGGTGGATTATATCCTATGTAGGAGGGCCAGTCAGAAGGAGACTGGAGACTGTAAAGTGGTGGCAGGGGAAAGTGTAGTTAAGAAGCATAGAATGGTGGTCTGTAGGATGACGTTGGTGATCAAGAAGAGGAGGAGGACTGTGAAAGCAGTGCCAAGGATTAAATGGTGGAAGTTAAAAAAGGGTGATTGTGAAGTGGAGTTTAGGGAAGAGTTAAGACAGGCACTGGGAGGCAGTGGAGAGTTACCGAATAGCTGCGTAACTACAGCAGAACTAGTAAGGGAGACTGCTATAAAGGTGCTTGGTGTGACATCTGGACACAGGAAGGAGGACAAGGAGACCTGGTGGTGGAATGAGGAAGTACAGGAGAGTATACAGAGGAAGAGGCTGGCGAAGAAGAAGTGGGATTGTCAAAGAGATGAAGAAAGTAGACATGAGTATAAGGAGATGAGGCGCATGGCAAAGAGAGAGGTGGCGAAAGCTAAGGATAAGGCGTATGGAGAGTTGTATGAGAGATTGGACACTAAAGAGGGAGAAAAGGACCTGTACCATTATTGGCTAGACAGAGGGACAGAGCTGGGAAAGATGTGCAGCAAGTAAGGGTGATAAATGATAGTGAGGGAAAGGTACTCACAAGAGAGGAGAGTGTGTTGAGTAGATGGAAAGAGTATTTTGAGAGGCTGATGAATGAAGAGAATGAGAGAGAGAGAAGGTTGGATGATGTGGGGATAGTGAACCAGGAAGTGAAACAGATTAGCAAGCAGGAAGTAAGGACAGCTATGAAAAGGATGAAGAATGGAAAGGCTGTTGGCCCAGATGCCATCCCAATGGAAGCCTGGAGGTGCTTAGGAGAAATGGCAGTGGAATTTTTAACTAGATTGTTTAATGAAATTTTGGAAAGTCAGAGGATGCCCAAGAAGTGGAGAAAAAGTGTTTTGGTACCTATCTTTAAGAATAAGGGTGATGTGCAGAGCTGCAGTAAATACAGAGGGATAAAATTGATCAGTCACAGCTTGAAGTTATGGGAGAGAGTAGTAGAAGCTAGGTTAAGAAGGGAGGTGATCATTAGTGATCAGCAGTATGGTTTCATGCCAGGAAAGAGCACTACAGATGTGATGTTTGCTCTGAGAGTGTTATTGGAGAAATACAGAGAAGGTCAGCGGGAGTTGCATTGTGTCTTTGTAGACTTGGAGAAAGCATATGACAGGGTGCCTAGAGAAGAGTTGTGGTATTGTATGAGGAAGTTGGGAGTGGCAGAGAAGTATGTAAGATTGGTAGAGGATATTTACGAGGGTAGTGTGACAGTGGTGAGGACTGCAGTGGGAGTGACAGATCCGTTTAAGGTGGAGGTGGGATTACATCAAGGATCAGGTCTGAGCCCTTTCTTATTTGCAGTGGTGATGGACAGGTTGACAGATGAGATCAGACAGGAGGCTCCGTGGACTATGATGTTTGCAGATGACATTGTGATCTGTAGTGAGAGTAGGAATCAGGTTGAGGAGACTCTGGAGAGGTGGAGATATGCTCTAGAGAGCAGAGGAATGAAGGTCAGCAGGGCTAAGACAGAATATATGTGTGTAAATGAGAGGGAGGGTAGAGGATGCAGGGAGTAGAGTTGGTAAAGGTGGATGAGTTAAAGTACTTGGGATCAACAGTTCAGAGTAATGGTGAATGTGGAAGAGAGGTGAAAAAGAGAGTACAGGCAGGGTGGAATGGGTGGAGAAGAGTGTCAGGAGTGATTTGTGACAGACGGGTACCAGTAAGAGTGAAAGGGAAGGTCTACAAGACAGTAGTGAGACCAGCTATGTTATATGGGTTGGAGACAGTGGCATTGACAAAAAGGCAGGAGTCAGAGCTGGATGTGGCAGAGTTAAAGATGTTAAGATTTGCACTCGGTGTGACTAGGATTGATAGGATTAGGATTCAGTATATTAGAGGGTCAGCTCATGTTGGACAGTTTGGAGATAAAGCAAGAGAGATGAGATTGCGTTGGTTTGGACATGTGCTGAGGAGGGATGATGGGTATATTGGGGAAAAGATGCTAAGGATGGAGCTGCCAGGTAAGAGGAAAAGAGGAAGGCCTAAGATAAGGTTTATGGACGTGGTGAGAGAGGACATGCAGGCGGTTGGTGTGACAGAGCAAGATGCAGAGGATAGGAAGAAATGGAAACAGATGATCCACTGTGGTGACCCCTAACGGGAAAAGCTGAAAGATGATGATGATGACTTTTCTACTAAACATTATCCTCTTTCTCCTCTGTATATCTCCCTACCTCTTATTACACCTGAATCATTTTCCAATAAACACTTGTCTCTTCCTCTACTACACAGCTGCCTGTCTCTCCTTTCTGCACATGTTGTGTGTGTGTTCCTGCTACTCTTTTCACTTTCCAGTGGCCATCCTACTGACTGTGTATGTATGTCATGAACTATCCTCACGTTTTCTGTCTTTTTCTTAATGCACTGTATTTTTGTTACATCTCACTGTATCATTTTACATTTGTTTAAAATATTGTATGTATGTCATGAACTATCCTCAAGTTTTCTGTCTTTTTCTTAATGCACGGTATTTTTGTTACATCTCACTGTATCATTTTACATTTGTTTAAAATATTGTATATATGTCATGAACTATCCTCACGTTTTCTATCTTTTTCTTAATGCACGGTATTTTTGCTACATCTCACTGTATCATTTTACATTTGTTTAAAATATTGTATGTATATCATGAACTATCCTCACGTTTTCTGTCTTTTTCTTAATGTGCGGTATTTTTGTTACATCTCACTGTATCATTTTACATTTGTTTAAAATATTGTATGTATATCATGAACTATCCTCAAGTTTTCTGTCTTTTTCTTAATGCGCGGTATTTTTGCTACATCTCACTGCATCATTTTACATTTGTTTAAAATATTGTATGTATGTCATGAACTATCCTCACGTTTTCTGTCTTTTTCTTAATGCATGGTATTTTTGTTATATCTCACTGTATCATTTTACATTTGTTTAAAATATTGTATGTATGTCATGAACTATCCTCACGTTTTCTGTCTTTTTTTTAATGCACGGTATTTTTGCTACATCTCACTGTATCATTTTACATTTGTTTAAAATATTGTATGTATATCATGAACTATCCTCAAGTTTTCTGTCTTTTTCTTAATGCGCGGTATCTTTGTTATATCTCACTGTATCATTTTACATTTGTTTAAAATATTGTATGTATATCATGAACTATCCTCACGTTTTCTGTCTTTTCTTAATGCACGGAATTTTTGT